>NW_020204247.1:0-1571 GCF_001531365.2 Cynara cardunculus var. scolymus
TTCAAACCGTTTAGGTATTAAAGGTGTAACACATTATATGAAGGCCCATCACATATCACAGAGGCTCTATTACCCTTAGGCCTCTGACAGAACTCTCTTAATAGTTCTTGTCTATTGATATGGTGCGCGTGGTTCTGTGGATAAGGGTTAGAACCTACACGCGCATGTCAGAAAAGGGGGTGGACGTCATCAATCGTGCGTCTTCCCAACACAGCGTGTCACACCTTTTTGAGCCGTTTCAACCCAAAACCACTCATCACAACCTTTCTTCAATAAAATGGTTCATTTTATATCCCTCCCTATAAATACCTCTTTCTCCCCAAATCAAAAACCTTTACCACTCACAAATACTCTGGCGAACCTGCAACTAGAATTCTCCCAAAGCAAAATCTGCAACATGTCTTCCTCATCCGCATCTGCCCATTCCGTCAATGCTTCAAGCGACAACGAAGTTACCCAGGCTCAAGCATTGACATCCCACGCCCTGTCGTTTGTTCAAAACAAATATGATAAAGTCATCCTAGTCAAGAAGCCAAACAAYTACTATTTTGCTCCTTCTACTACAGGTTTTCCCGAATTCACTTTTCCGTTACTTGAAATTTTAAKAAACCACCCACTTTTCTTTGCCCTATCTGCCACTAAGCCTACCCCTGAAACCTACTTAACCCAATTTCTCCTCAGTTCCTATATCACAACCCTTGATAATTCTGGGTTAACTATTGTTGGATATGCCTCACACCCTGTCAACAAATCCCTGGTTCCCTTAGAACTGAATGTGGAAATTTTGAGAACTGTCCTGCATTTGCCCACCTTGGAGGACCTTAACTTGAATGCCTATGCTGCGGCACCCACAGACGAGGAATTGATACACTTCCTGGAATTTCACTCATATGCGACCCCAATCGCCAAGAGGACTCAATTTAGGCGCAAAGGACTGGCCCCTGTCTGGAACCCCTTGTTTTCTATCGCCAACTGTTGCTTGACAGGGAAGGTGGGCAGTCACGATCAAACCTCACATGCGATGATATCCATCGTTTATGGGATATACTTCAACCTCCCTTTGGATTACGTGCATCTAATTTTCGAGGATATGATCGGGTTAATCAAGAAGAAATGCGCGAGTCAGAGGGGAAAGAAATCGAAGGTCAAAGCACAGAAAAGGCCAAGGAGGACATGAACCAACCCAACCTCATCCTGCAACGTTTCCTTGGTCTGGTTTTTGGTGATTTATTAGCCGCGAAACTCCCCTCTGTGGAGCCAAATGCAAGGCGCTACCCGTTCAAGGAGTTTCACCCCACTGAGCATGAGCAAGGGTACAGAAGCCCTAGACCGTTATCAATAGCCATGCTCAGGTTCCTTAGCCATGAAGACAGAAAAGCCTATAGACGTGGATTCAGGCCACCAGAACCGGTCTCTGAGACCCCACCACGAATAGGAGTCCCCCTAAGAGAAAAGATTGAAAAAATGAGGGTTGAGGGACGTACGGAGGAGCCTGCAGAGGCTGGTAAGACGAGTGAGGCCATCCCTAGAATCCCTAGTCCCCCAACCAAGAAGGCTAAGAAGACACAGAA
>NW_020204247.1:2401-4900 GCF_001531365.2 Cynara cardunculus var. scolymus
AGAGACAGAGGGTCTAGAACGCCCTCTGTCCCCACTAGATCACTCTGCCATGCTAGGCTGAACCTATAAGGCACGATATCTACAGAACACCAGTAGGCTCTCCTCTGGGAGATGTTCGAGGATCTGGTGGAAGTCCCCGAGCAGACTAAGCAATACCAGTCGCTGAGGGCGCCTCACGCTCCGAGGTTACTAAATCACCATGTGTTGGTGCTTTAGGTTCCCAGGATATGTATGTGACAAAGGGGGAGCTTAAAACCTTTGCCATAGAAATATTCAAAAAGATAGACGAGTTGAAAAGCTTGTTTATCTCCCGCTCGTTGGCAGAAGATCTATCACCAATAACAGAGGCTCTGAAGGAGTTGAGCTCAACCACAGCAGAACTCAAGTCTACACTTTCAACTCTTCAGAGCTCTGTCCTTCAGAAAGTAGATCTCCCAGAGGCGTTCAAAGCTCTAAGCCTCAGACCTTGAAGATAGAACTTTGAGAGATGGCTCCCCAATTCTCTGCCGACTTCATCTCTGCAGGCTACACGGATTACTCCTCTATCAAAGACGAAATCAAGCAGATGTTCTCCTCTACGGTGACTTACGGTATTGATACAAAGTCCTCAAGGGCCAACATCAATGACCTAGCTACCCGCAGAGAGATTGATGCTATGGTTGAAGCTCTGGGTAATCTCGTGTGCAAGCATACAGACAAGCTTCTGAAAGAGGCCCGAGCCTCCAGCTTAGCGATCAGAGACTACACATCACAGCTGGTAAAAGAGGGTGACCTCTTCAGAAGTGAAATCTACAGAAGCATCTCCAAGATGAAATGGTCAACAAAGATAGACATCAATCACGCCTCTGAGCTTGTGAATGAGGCAATTAAAAAGATGAAGAAGGTGGCCACCAAAATTTTGTAGAGGTTGGAGAAGGCTCCCCTGGATACATGCAAGATAGAAGCCAAACAGAACCATGACGATCAAGAGGGTGATGATCGTGATCGTCATGAGGGGGAGAAAAAGGCAGAGCCAAAGAAGACTCCTGCCAGAGGTGTCAAGATCGTGGACTCTACAGCTGCCTTGTTCTCCAAAGGCAAGGAAAAGGCAGGAGAGCCTAAAGGCAAAGGTAAAGGCAAAGCTGTAGAGTCACCACAAAAGGGGTCGTCGTCTAGTACAGAGACTCCACAGCCAATAAACAAAGAAGATTACAGAGACGACCCAGCGCTCCTCGAAGCTTTAAAGGCATCCCTGGCAGAGGCTCTAGCAAGGAAGGGCAGAGGCCCTATCCCTCACAGAGCTGGAGAAGGCTCTTCATCACACATCCCACAAGTCTAAGAGACATCCACGGGTACGTTTGACGCTCTGCAAGGAACCGTCAAACCCATCCTTGCAGAGGGGTCAACCCAGAGGCCAATTCTGGAAGAAGAGGAATCCAAGGTGCCAGAGTCCGCCACGGTAGGAAGGGTGTCTGAAATTTTCGAATCGATGAGCAAGATTCTAATGCCAAAAGTCAAAACAGAGCCCGTTACTACTATTGAAGAAATTCAAGTGTGGAGGTACTCTGCAGCAAACATAGAGCCTACCTATGATCCAGAGCTTACAGGGATCCCTTCTGCCGCCGCCAAATTCCAGTTCTCAAAGCTAACAAGGCCTCGTGAGCAAGTCTTCTCAGAACACATGATCACTTCCCTAGAGACAATTTCTCCAATGACCATGCTAAAGAAGACGGTGCTCTATGCTCAGTATGTAGTAAGGAGGGAAGGTGGCAACCTGTATACTTTCACAGACGCTGACCTCCACAACCTCTGTGTGTTTGATGTCATCTACATGCACAAAATTCTCAACATCTACATGGAGAGGAGGTCAAGCTACTCAATATCGCTCAGAAGGCTGCTTGAAGTTATGCGTACACAAGTCAGATATTACAGCCAAAAGGACTTCGAGCTCGCGGTCAGGTTAGTCCAAAAAGATCTAAAGATCTCCCCTCCATACAGCAGGCCTGGTTGGATACTTAGGTATCATCCAAACTCCATTATTCACAACCCCACCTTTGGGTTGGTGTATTTCGATAAGGATGAAATCCTAAGGTTCTATGATCCAACAAAATCACACAAGTACTCTACAGAGACGCTAGAATGGATATTCAGAAGTGCAGCGGCAGAGGTGGATAGAGGAAATCTAAGGATGAGCGAAGTGTCTCGCATCTTGGAGGCGATCAAGATGCAAATCAACTTCAGAGAATGGATCTTCAACGTCTACAGAATGATCAAGTCTGACATGTTATATGCAGTAGACGATTTTCCAGAATCTGTTGTTGAATAGCCTTCTGTCCTAGAATTTGGCCTATATTTTCACAGTTTTGTAATTCAGTTTTGTAATTTCATTTTGTAATTCTTTTCAGAGGATGAAATTTTATCTCCTCTTGTATTTTTCTTTCAATTAAGTCATTTCTTGCATTTAAATTTCCAATTTTACYTTTTCATACTTAGGGGGAGATTGTTAGCTCTCATTTCATT
>NW_020204247.1:5799-7417 GCF_001531365.2 Cynara cardunculus var. scolymus
ATCGAGCGATAGTAAAGACAATGGAGTCCCTGGTAAAGCTAAGAGCAAAAACAAACTTCGAGATTGCGCTAAGGCTGGGCATTGAGAGGCTATCCTGTGCTCCACCAAACGAAGAATTCCAGGGCCTAAAGGAGATACGCTCTGCCTCTGTCTTGTCTCAACCCGAACTCGGACTTGTTTACAAGAATGAGTTTGGGGTGAAAAAGTTCTTTAAATGTCTGAAGCCTTCAAGTACTCAACCGAATCACTTGAATGGTTTCAGAAAAATATTAGAGACAGACTGGGCAGAAGCCACGTGCCGAGGGAAGTGGGAAACCATCTCATTCAAGAGATCTCAACTGTCATAAACTACAGAAGATTACTCCTACGCTTCAGAGATATATATTCGGGTAATCCTTGATGAGATGAATTTTTTTTTATTTTTGCCTTGATGTATATTTGTTTCCAGTCTTGTACAGAATTCATCATCCAATGAAAATTTGGAATTTGATGTTTCTTYTAGATTAGTGTCTGTTCTTCATATGTGATTAGATTAGATTTTTGTTATTTCATTACTTAGGGGGAGATTGTTAGATCCCATAATGCAAAATGTAAAAAGTAATGAAAAACAATAAGTGATGAAGAACCAGAAGACCGATGAAAACATCAAGGCAGAAAAGACCAAGTCTGGATCGATGGAAAGACTAACCAGAGCATCGATGGAAAGACCAACCATCGAACTGATGGACCAAGTACAACCAGCGGATCGATGGATGATGCGATGGAAAGTGTATTCATTGATACGATGRAMAGACTWACACTTAGAAGATTTTCTAAGTATTCATCCAAGCATGCATTGAAGAATTGAAGATAAGGATAAAAGCGTCACATCAATAATGACAGCTGGAGATGACGAATCAATAGCTGAAATTATAGTTTATCTTGTAAATAGTGATTATCCATGTGAAAGATAAAAATTATTAGTTAGCTAGATTATTTGCTAGAAAGTAGCAATAGTTAGTTATCTTAGCATTAGCTAACTAGTATAAATAGACGACTAGGTCTATTGTAAAAAGCGCATATACGTGAGAAGTTCTCTTTGTGTTTTACGTTTTATTATCAATAAAGTAAAACCTTTGAAGCTCAAACTGTTCTTGAATATTCATATATTAATTTTGAGTCTTCTTAACTTTCTTCGTAAAATCACTATAATTTGATTATTCATAACTAGATTTTAAGTGTTATTGAGAGATCTGGGATCAACATTATTGCAGGGTGAAAAATCACCAAAATCTTTATGGAAAAACATCCTTTCATATATAACAACTATATGAACAAATAAGAACACAATACCAGGCTTCTTCCATATTTCAAGCAAAACTTTCAATTATACGAATCCCATACCTCTAAACCAATCAGGTTTCACATAATGCCACTTTTAAACCTTTTTAAATCAAAATAAGGTTTACAAAGTTTCAGGCCAAACCTGATGTTTTCTCCTCAATAACATCTAGACTATGATTTCCAATAAGAATCTTGATCCTAAATCTTTAAATCACAAAGAAATAAAGATTCCAGAACACGGTAATCTTAAAGGATATAATAGAAAGAGTTATATCATACAACACACATACAAATG
>NW_020204247.1:8407-12938 GCF_001531365.2 Cynara cardunculus var. scolymus
ACACCTGAGCGATTTAAGACTTAATCGCCCAACACTTGACCGATTTAACACTTAGAATAAATTTCAACAACTTTGTCCGGATAAAAGTCCGGACAGTACATCGTCCAACCTTTGACCGATTTAAAACAATCCGGACAAACCTTGTCCGGTTTAAAACCCGGATAAAACACTTGAGCAAAAGACTAATTTCTTTCTAAAAATAAACAAGATTCATATAAAACCAGTAATAATTTATGCAAAAGAGTTTAGAAATTACTCACCTTAACAAGCTTTTTGAATCAAGTACTTGAAAACAGGTACTTGCAATCCGGTCAATACTTCTCTTTAAATCGCACAACTTTATCAAAAGGCAAGAAGAAGAAATATGGAGGCTAAGCCCTCCTTTTATACATTTCTAGAACTGGAAAGTCGGCTAATAGCCCCTTTTCATAATAACCAATTCATGCACATGCATGCATACTCAAAACCATGCACACATACATACATCCACACAAACTATACATTTTCTAATATGCAAGTGTGTAAAATAATATATATATATATATATATATATTTCTACATATATACATATTCTTATACATATAACCATATTATACAATTAATTTTCACATACCAGCATGATCAAACGTATCAATTTATCATGCTATCACGTAATCATTTAATCAAATAATCACATATTAATTACCTCGAGTGATAACTAGGATCCGGTTATCACAAAAAAACATAAGTCTAAATGAAGGCAGAGGTTAAAAAGAACCTCTGTTTTACATTAACTATTTAGAAAGTACAATACGATTGAAACGAAAGTACAATGCTTGAAAGCTGAAAAAAATTGCTAAGACAAGAAGGTCTAGATGTTTTCAAGTCTGATGAACTTCCTAAGAAGTTCTCGAAACTCCAACAGATTACGAATTGACCTTAGAATAATTCTGGCTCCTTCTCTTGCTCCAGGGGTGGTATCTCTGCTTCATGTAAGATGATCTCTACAATAATTGACATAGAAGACGACCTTTGTACATAATAGACTTAGCTCTTAGGTAAGAGCCCTGTCTCTCCTCGTGCTACGCATAACCTCTAATCCTGATTCCGTGCTTCATACAGAACTATGCAGATTATCTGCATGTACTACGGAGCATACCTGAAGTTGCTTCGATACTCAATGCAGACCTGTATACAGGCTCTGCATGTTCCACGCAAAGCCTCTATGTAAGTAAGTTTCCTACATATTTGTGACTCTGCATACAAGGCTTCTAATCTTCAAAGTAGGCTGAAGAACAACCCTGCATACTTCAGAGCTCTGTATAGAGAGTCTGAATATTATACCCAGGTTTTCTACAAATCTGGGTTAAGGTAAATTTGTGTGTGCATTGTGTGAACTATGTGACAACATGCATAGTTATGATAATATTTGCATGGGCTATATGTACATATGTGGAAAATTGATATTAAGCATACATTTGGAAGTATTATACAGACATAAGTGGTTATGTGATAAAGGCATAGTATTATGTATATATAAAATCCAAATACTTCATGGTGAAGAAATGTTGATTTTATTATATTTTCTTCCGAACCACCTAAAGACTTTTATATTAAAAATATCTTCCACCGCCTCATTTTAAAGATATAAAATGGGGGATCAAGAGAAAACCCTTATCAGTTCACTATTTTACAAAATATACAAGAGAAATTTAAAGGCGGTGAAGAACATTTCTTGAAGAAATTTGTTGTTTAAAGAATCTGCTTCTTGATGTGTGATTACCTGCAGAGTCTGTAGTTTCAAGTTGAGTTTATTATCCTTTTTATTTTAACCATGAGTTTATAATCTGTTATACAATCCTATAATTTAGTAATTACAAATGATTGAGATTTTGAAAGAATCTGGTAGAAACTGTTCTTAAACAATTTTGAAAGAAATGTTTTCTGGTTCAAAGATTAGAACCTGTTTTGAGAAGATTAAATAGAAACTGTTCTTTAAAAACAGCTTTCAAAACAGTACCCTGTTTGGGAAGAACTAGATGAGCTGAATAAATATATCTAGAACAGAATGTTCTTATGATTTGAAAGGTTTGAATATAAACCTGTGATAAGATTTTGATTTGGATAAAAACTATGAACGAGGTTCACTCTGACAGAAAGGTCTGCAGCCTGACACTGGATGAAATAGTTCATATGAACTTCAGGGGAAATAAGGATGGTCGTTGTGTGTGATGGATAACTATTGCTATAAACAGGTGATTTATGGATGTAATAAAGATGGTCGTTGTGTGTGTATGTGTGGTATAACTTTTGCTATTATATCTAATAAGATTACAACAGATTAGAGTTCTCTCTTCTTAGTGATTTGAATACAGAGATGTTCTTATTAGAAATAGTAGTATTGATGTTATGATTATGGGAAAATATGGCCTATGGCCATTGGTTTTGACAATAAGCATTTTGCAAACAAAATGTACATTTTATAAGGAACCAGAGGAGCTCCGGTTGGTCCTCACTATTGGATCAGAGAGTTCTTGTTATTGATTTGACGAATGTGAAAAGTTTTACTAAGCGTTAGTTGGACCAGAGGCTCTGTATCTATTGATAAGAGCTTCTGCGTCAAAATCAGGTTTTAAGAAGTTTTAAGAAAAAGGAATTTTATACTTAGTATTTTATACAAAAGACAGACCAGAGGGGCTCTGGTCGTGTTAAGCCCCATAATTCATAATGTAAAAAGTAATGAAAAACAATAAGTGATGAAGAACCAGAAGACCGATGAAGACATCAAGGCAGAAACGGCTAAGTCTGGAGCACAACCAGAGGACCGATGGACGACTTGGGATGCGATGGAAAGAGCATCCTCATCGATCCTTTGGTCATCAACACTTAGAGAATTCTCCAGCAAATCATCCAGAAGCATACGATGAAGACTTAAAGATAAGGACGATCCATTATCATGAATGACAGCTGGAGATCAAACAAAAATCTCTCAATTTTTGACCTTCTCTCTCGTCAAAACACAAATCCTCCTCTTCAAAATTCTCAATGCTCAACTGAAATTCCGCTTATAGTGTTGGCTCGCTCACCAAGCCTCCAACTTTTCAACGAGAAGAATATCCACAATGGAAGATCAAAATGGTGAATTTCTTGGAAGGAATGGACAGGAACCTCCTGCGATCTGTAATGGAGGGTCCTTACATTCCACAAACTCTTGTCCCAAGAGTTCCAGGAACAAACACCACGGCTGAAATTCCTGCCTACTATATGCCCAAGGATGAGAAGAATTGGGATGAAGACGATATGGAAAGAGTAGAAAGAGACAAGAAGGCCAAACGATTGATAATCATGGCCATACCCAATGAAATCTTCCAATCCCTCGACGCATGTTCCACTGCCAAGGAACTATGGGATGAACTGGCAAGCCAACTGGAAGGAGGAGCAAAAACGAGAAAAATCGTAGAGCACAATGTCTCAACGAATATACTAATTTCAAGGCCCTTCCTGATGAACCAATACAAAAGACGTATGATCGTTTTAACACATTGATCAATCAATGTCGTCGAAATGACGTCTCCAGAACTAAGGAAGAAAACAAYGTTTTATTCCTAAAAAGTCTGGGCGATGAATGGACTCAGCTGTCTATGTCCCTTCAATCAAACCAGGACCTAGACAGCTGGTCACTTCATGATCTGTATGGAACGCTTGCAACACAAGAGAATGACATAATGAAAAAGAAGGTTTCCATTGGTGGACCTCTTGCCCTTACTGCTGATGAAAAGGAAAAATCAAGGACTTCTACCAAAGAACATAAAAAGAAAGGCAAGAAAGCATTGGTAGTAGAATCAGAATCTGAAGAAGAAACTTCTGAATCAGATGATGAAATTAAAGCTTTTGCCAAATCTTTGGCCTTGATAACAAAGCAGTTCCAGAGAAAGTTCATCAAGAAACCCTATGAACGAAAAGAGTTAAAGAGGGAAAGGTACCAGTCATCGTATGAAAGGAAGCCATCCAAGTTTCATCAGATGGAAGATAGAAGAGATGGGAGAGAAGAAAGAGAAGAAAGAAGAGAAGATAAAAGAGACGAGAAGAAAGAAGACAAGGATGGAAGGAAGAATGACCTTCGATGCTTTAGATGTGGAAAGCTCGGTCATTTCTCCAAAGAATGCCGAGGACGATTGGTAAAGGATGCTGATTATTACAAGAACAAATACAAATATAATTCCAGAGAGCGAAGCCTCGTGAATGAAAAAGAAAATTGGGTGTCCGATTCTTCATCAGACGATGAAAACAAAGCACTCATATGTCTAATGGCCACGTCCAACGCAGAATCCGCCCGCAACTCTGATGATCAGGTATGTGAGTGTACCTTCAATGAGACCAACTCTGCCCCATCGGAGCTAGAGTTAAGGGTAATAAAACTTTCAGAGGATTTCCTTAAATTAAAAGAATAATTGAACTTTGAAAAATCTGAAAGATTAAAAGCAGAAAAAGAAGCAAGTTTCTACAAAAGAGAAACTGACCTTCTAACCGAAGAAAAAGCTGAACTTGCAAA
>NW_020204248.1:0-2793 GCF_001531365.2 Cynara cardunculus var. scolymus
AAAGCCTCGGGATTACCACTTCTATTTCCCGCTGCAAATCTCCCACGGCCCAAACATTCACCAAAACCTTTGCAAAATTTGTTCTCCCCCAAGCCTTATCACAAGTGCTTACCGTACATGCATCCAAACGTAAAGGGACCCCAATCGCACTAGCAATACGACTAATTCCTTCTCTATTAAATGCAACTAGAGGTATATTAAAAAATTTAATCCACAAAGGGCACGAAGAGTGTTCAGGTTTATAAAGCCCTTTTGATGGATCCCAAGTAGAGACAAACAGTGGCACCCCTCGTATCATTAGGGGCGATGATTCAACCACTTGAGCACAGCCCCCTTCATCATTAAAGCGAAAAAAGAAGTAACCAAGATCATTCACCATAGCATCTTTAAAACCAAACTTACCCCAAGCATTTTGAACCGCACGTAACACAATAGGAAACGGAAATCTAGCCCCCAAAAAATACCCGTAAATAACCGTCTGGAAGGATTTAGCCATATCTCGAGTTACTTGTAAAGGAAAATGAATCCTTGGAGTCACACTCTTGTCCACCGAGTAATAGGTCAATTCCGACGATGGAGCATTTCCAACAATTGCCGCAAACGACTTTCGATCCTGAGAATGATTCCCATCCGATACCAACGGAGATAATCTCTCCCAAACCGAGACCCCTTTTTTTAATCTGACATCACACATATCATTCCTCAAACTCCCCTCCTTAGCACCGTCATACAAAGATCCGCCAACATCACAATTACGCTGCCTGTCTAAGATCACATCCGCAAAATCTTGGAAAACCGGTTCTTCCAAAATTGCTTCCGCAAAATCAACCATCTTCCCCTCAAACCAAGCAAACCTAGCTCCCTAATTCCCAAATCAAGAAGTCGTGGTGCTGAAACCCTCGTAGAGCTTCCTCAATAAAATAAACGAAGACCTCACAGGAAGGTGCTGAATATTCTATCAAGTAACTCGGCAAAGGAAACGAAGACCACAGAAACACTTGACACGAGAAAAAGAGACTAGATAAAGCACACAGCAAAAACCCACAGCAAATAACAAAAAACACGAATCCAAAACCAGCAGCCAAAAACAATAACCAAAACAAAAACAAACGCTTACCACGATAATCCTCCAAATACGCAGGAAAAACCCGAAGGAAAAACCCAATAACCAGATTGAAACACCAAGGCAAGGCAACGATGAAGCAAAGAAAAAACGGCAGCACAAAAACGGCGCAAACCCTAGAACCAGAAAATCAACATGCAGAACGGCGTCCAAGAAACTAACGTAATTCTGCCTAGCCGAAACCGTAAGATCACCAGGTCACCAAACGCAGAACAAGAATGAAACAATCCAATAGCAATAGCCCAATGAACAAACATGTCGAAACTAGGGAACATGCAAACCCTAGACTTTATCAGCAAACAAAAACGGCTAAACCCTAGCCGAGAACACCTTAACCAAACCAACAATTAAAGAAGAAGAAACGATGAACCAAAACGACGATCAACCAGAAACAGATCGCAATGGAATAGCGACGATTAAAACAAAAAAACAAACCTCGAAGATCAAAACCCTAATGCCTCCACCAAATACGAAACCCTAATCCGTGAAGAAATATCACCCGTTGAAGGAAAATCGAAAGAAAACCATAAACTAACTCCAAGCAAGAAAACGTGAAGAAGCAAGCCTCAAACTTCAGCAAAACCGTACGAAATCATCATCTTCACCTTCGTCGTGCACGCAAAAACCCTGTTATAATGGTACTAAATGGGTCATATCTAGTCTAATATAACATTAAAAGGAGTAATTGAGGTAGAATGAGTCTTAATGGGTCCATTTGGTCTTGGTGGATAAATGGGCCGATTTCTCCTTAAGAATTCCAGTTGAGTCAATATGACACTAACTATGTCTTAATTAGTCTCATTAGACCCTAATGGATTGAATGGGCCCATTTCTTATAAGGAGTCTAATTTGGTCAAAATGACACTAAATGCATCATAAATAGTCTAACTAGAGGTTAATGTGACCAATTGAGGTAGAATTGGTCTGAGGTGTCCTCGAGTCCATTTAGTCTTAGTGGGTATATTGGGCCTATTTGTTTTAATCGAGTCATGAGGTGAAAATGACAACTAAATGGATCATAATTAATCTCATTAGACCCTAATGGGTATAATAGAACCATTTCTCCATATGGAGTGTAATTGGGTCAAAATGACACTAAACAGATCTTAATTAATCTCATTTGACCCTAATGGGTTTAATAGGACCAATTCTCCATAAGAAGTCTACTGAAAGGGGAAATCCCCAGGCAATTTTATAAAGACTGAAAAAAGCGTCACCTAAACAAACAATCAGCAAGAGAAACTACGGCAACCTAGACTCACAAACCAAGTCATAAGGAGCCAAAACATACAAAGGGAAATACACCAAAACATAATAACTCCAAAAGCCAACAAGCAAAAGGCAAAAAAACCCAAAACAACCAAACCCAAACGAGCACCACCGATGTGATCACATGTCATTGAGATTCATAATCTTCTTTCTTGTCTTCCACGCCATACGATGAAGAATCTGCATCTTGATCACCCCAATAACTTTATCCTCCGAATGATTAAAATTGTCGAAGAACTTCCTGTTACGTTCCCTCCAGATATTATAAATCGTTGCCGATAGACCCAGTTTCTGAACCGTAGACCAAGAATTCCAAGATTGAGCGGACCCTCTATGAAGAATATCCTCCCAATTATTCGGATAAGACAATAATCCCACCTCCTTTTTAATGCAATCCCAAA
>NW_020204248.1:2888-9328 GCF_001531365.2 Cynara cardunculus var. scolymus
ATACGATCTTGGGTAGGCAATTTCTTCTGGCAAGCCATCCACATACAAAGAGCATGTTTTGGAATGAAGGCTTTGTTCCAAACAAGTTTATACCAATGCACAATCGGATGSACCTCTTCTATAGCCTCCCATGCCACTTTGACCTGAAAGTCACCCCTAGCACCATTTTTATCAAGCCACCGTATTTTATCGACTCCTTGAGAGAGAGAAGGTATAAGGACATTGTGCAGCTGAGGATAACGATGAAGCCAATCAGCCGGCCAATTAGAACCAAATCTGTGCATTACATCAAAGACCGTAGAATTATTATGGAAACCCTGCCCATTGATAAATCTATAAGACAAAACCTGAATAAGAGGTCCCGAA
Source organism: Cynara cardunculus var. scolymus (assembly GCF_001531365.2). Lineage (NCBI taxonomy): Eukaryota > Viridiplantae > Streptophyta > Magnoliopsida > Asterales > Asteraceae > Cynara > Cynara cardunculus. The sequence goes on from NW_020204248.1 coordinate 3,255, forward strand.
TCGCTCCAAGTGTCTTCCCAAGCATGTGTCGATAAGCCATTACCCACATCAGAGATAAAAAARCGCCGGCAATGAGGTCGTAGATCTAAAAGAGACCGAAGGATCCAAGACCATTCATTCCTTTTCTTGATAACCCAAAAGTTTCGACCCCGAACACAGTGAGAGTGAATCCAAGAGACCCACATCGTATTTCTTTCCCTTAGAATATCCCAAATATGTTTAAAAAGGAGACACCTATTCCAAATYCCAAGTCTTTTCAAACCCAGTCCCCCACTCTTAATAGGCAAACAAATAGAATCCCAAGCAACACGACATTTACCCCTTTGTCCCTCCGCTTTACTCCATAAAAAATTCCGAAAAAGTTTCTCAATTTCATGAATCGTGGCTGMCGGTACAAGGAATACCGACATCCAAAACGTTTGCATAGATTGGAGAAYMGAAATGATTAGTTGACGACGCCCACCATAAGATAGAAATTTATTCTTCCAGTTTAATAAACGAGATTTAATCCTTAAGACAAGGGGATTAAAATCACGTACCTTCAGACGAACCGGGGAGAGAGGAACACCCAAGTAACGAATAGGGAATACCCCAGTCCGAAAAGATAAACTGTCACGAATACGCCTCTGATCCTCCAAAGACACATGCCCAAAAAACACCTCACTCTTTTCCAGACTAGGCGATAAGCCCGAGCGTTCTTCAAACAACTGTAAACCCCGTTTTATGACCTCCACCGACATAATGTCCCCTTTAGAAAAGATAAACAAGTCATCAGCAAAGCACAAATGGGTCAATTTAATATCCTCACATCCTTGATGATAAGAAAAGTGAGCCACTTCCTCAATACACTTAGAAAGAATCAGCGAGAGACCCTCCATAACAACAGTGAACAGATAAGGGGAGAGAGGATCGCCTTGTCGAAGGCCCCGTTTACCATGGAAAAAACCCTCCGGCTGTCCATTTACACAAATGGAATAAGAGGGAGACGTGATCAGAGTCTTGATCCAGTTGAGCATGACTGGATGAAAACCCATTCCCTTCAGCATTTCTAAAAGAAAATTCCATTCAACTGTGTCATATGCCTTGCGAATATCAATCTTGAAAGCACATCTAGGTTCCCCTTCCGATTTCTGATACCCAGCAACCAGTTCATGAGCCATTAAGATATTATCAGTGATTTGGCGTCCAGGGATGAACGCAGATTGCGCTTTACTAACAAGAACATCAAGCGAACCTTTCATCCTATCAGCAATAATCTTACTAATACACTTCAATAATACATTGCAACAAGCAATAGGCCGAAACTCAGTAACACAAGAGGCATTAGGGACCTTCGGCACAAGACATAAAAGGGTATGATTCAGCTCATACTCTATAGTTCCAGAATAGAAGAAATTATGTATCCCAATCAGCACATCCCGCCCAACCACATTCCAAGCTGACTTAAAAAATTTAGAGGAATAACCATCAGGGCCAGGGGCTTTATCATTCCCAATAGCAAATAAAGCATCCTTTATCTCCAAATCAGAAATGGGACGAATTAAATGAAGAGATTCCGATAAAGATAAAGTATGACGAAACACACAATCCCCCATAGAAGAAGCAACCAAACCTGAAGAGGTACCAAGAATTCCTTTAAAATGAGAAATGAAAGCCGTAGAWACTGCCTGGTCCTCATAAAGTACACCAGCCGAGTCCCTGATCATAGCAATATGGTTCCGATTGCGCTTTTCTTTCATAGCATGAAAGAAGAATTTAGAATTACCGTCCCCTTCATTWAGCCAAGATATCTTCGCTTTTTGTCTAGCCAAAGCCATCTGATTACTCCTAGCTTCTTGATAAGCTAATAAAAGGTGAGCGATATCCTCCTTTAGCAAATCATTAAAWGGGTCAATATCACAAGCCAATTGGGCAACTTCAAGTTCGGTCTTAAGTTGAATAACAYGCTTATCCAAACAACCATAAGAATTTCGGAGCCGCCGACAAACCACCTTAAGATCTTTCAGTTTCCTTAGAACCCTCTTCATGTAAGAGCCATTCTGATGCTTCGACCAAACCTCCTCTACCGAAGCAAGGAAATCCGTATGAGAGGTCAAAAAATTGTCAAACTTAAAGCCACGTTGCCGAATACGACGACCAACACGGAAAGAAAGAACGCCCGGGGAATGATCAGAAATCCCCCTAGGTTCAAAAAAAGCCGAAACATCCCCAAACCGAGAAAGAAAATTCGAATTGCCCAAAATACGATCAAGTTTTCTCATAATACCCTCTCCCCCCGAAGGTTTCTGGATCCAAGTAAATTGGCACCCTTGATACGCAATATCAAATAATTCAGCCTCCTCTAAACAAATATGAAACTCTTCCATGTCAGAATTTCTCCTGGAAGAACCCCCCAGTCCATCATGAGGAAAAAGCATCGAATTAAAGTCTCCCATAGCAATCCATGCTTTCCCTTGACTGAAAGCATGAAATTCCCCAAAAGCCCGCCAAAGCTCACGCCGTTCAGTACCCRTATTACAACCATATACAAACGTGAAAAAAATGGGGTCAGATTGACCAAAAATACGCGCTTCACAATGTACATATTGCTGATTCTGCTCAAGCATAAGGACAGATAAAACTGATGGGTCCCAAGCTATAATTAGGCGAGTGCCTTGATCACAAACCGAACCATTAGATATCCAATTCCAATTACCAAAGACACTACTACACACATCCCCCAAGTGATTAAAAGCAACTTTTGACTCAATGAGACAACATAAAGAAAGATGCCTGAKAGTTATAAAATCACGTACCTCCTTTCGTTTAATAAGGGCATTTAAGCCCCTAACATTCCAAGCTGCCAATTTGATCATTGAGAAAAGACGGGTGAATTATCCTCTCCACGTTTTTCCATTATTCGTTCCTCCGTATCAATAATCTCCATTTCATCCTCTTCACTAGACTCGTCAGAGAGAGAAGAAAACCGATTACTTGTTTTCAAATTGATAACTTTACCCCTCCGCGGTTTAAAAGCCTGGACCACCTTTTGCACTAATTCCGGGTTTCCTTTCGATAAAGATTGAACATGGGAGGTATCCTCCCTTCCTCTTGGTGTACGTCCCGCATTAACCGTACAGAACTGWCCATCCACTTTACCCCTATCCTTTTCCKCCAATGTAGAAGAAACCCCARGATTTGAAACATGTTGGACAGAAGTATCATCCCCCGAGGGTGTTGAATTCTCYGGAAYCCTYTTTAGAATCCCAACCCCAGAAAGAGAATCATGTGTACCTGTGTCTGCGCCAGACGATGATGTCTGAAACTCTTGGCGGCCTGTTGTATCCTTTTTTCTCCAYTGTTTCCGCCTGACGTCAGTAAACCCCYTTTTGTCCACAACTGTCTCAGATACYCGTTTCTTTGYAACATCTCCTTTCAGACAAGACCCCGTGCGATGACCAAACACTTTACAGCTTGAACATTGAGAGRGAATCCAATCATAKTCAAGAACAACATTTATGATGTCCTCKCCAGTACCTGCGATCCGTGGAATCACCACTTCTATATTCCGCTGCATTTCTCCCACTGCCCACACATCYACCAACACTTTCGCAAAGTTTGTACGACCCCATGCTTTATCACAAGTGGAGGCAGTGCAAGCATCTAATCTCAAAGGAACTCCTATGGCACTAGCAATGCGGCTAATTCCCTCTTTATTGAAAGCAACCAAAGGGATATTGAAAAACTTCACCCACAACGRGCAAGAAGWGTGCACAGGCTTCTGAAGCCCCTTTGAAGGATCCCAAAACGAAACAAACAGCGGCCTCCCTCTAATCATAAGAGGRGACGTTTCAAGAACTTGGTTACATCCGCCCACATCATTAAAGCGAAAAAAGAAATATCCCATATCATTTACCATAGCATCAAGTAAACCAAATTTTCCCCAGGCATTCTGAACCGCACGTAACACAATGGGGAACGGGAGACGAGGACCAAGAAAATATCCATAAAGTACCGATTGAAAAGATTTAGCCATACCTTTTGTAACCTCCAAGGGGAAACTGATCCTCGGTTTTAAACTCTTCTCAACAGGATAATACTTAAGATCGGAGGAGGAAGAGCCGCCCACTATCTCCGCAAATGATAGAGGAGGCACCACGCTGTGCTCATTCCTAATCACTAGGGAGAGGCGATCCCAAACCGAAACTCTAGAAGACGAGCCATGTGTAAGTCCAACCGTAGGCTTTATAGGCACATCCACTTCATCCAAAATAACATCAGCAAAATCCCGAGAGGCAACATTCTCCAATATAACATCCGCGAAGTCAGGCATCTTTACCAAACACCAAATTTACCAAACTCTTATTCAAGAAGTCGTGGTGCTGAATCCTTTTATCAAGCAATCTCAATAAAGTAGACGAAGACCTTTAGAAAAGGTGCTGAATACTCTATCAAGAAGCGTAACAAAAAGAGACGAAGACCACAGAAACACTTGATGCGAGAAACGATAAACTGGATATTGATACCAAAGTCTCCACCAAACACCCAACACCAATGAGCAAAACACCACAAAGAGCTCAACCCGAAAGATATAGAAAACAGCCTACAAGAGTCCCAAACCGAGAAGGCAAAGCGCATGCACACCCTAGCCGTCAAAAAAGAACGGACTCTAGAGAAGCAATCGTCAAACCAAGTCCCAAACAAACCAGAAGCAAACCACACTCGAGAGGAGAGAAAGCCAGCAGCAAGAAACCAAGAAAAGAACGACGAAAAAACAGCCTCTCAAAACCATGTGGACATGCAAACCCTAAAACCGAAAATCATGCAAACCCTAGCCTTTCAAAGCACAAAACAGCGGCTGCCCAACCCTAACACCCAGGAACAAAATCGAGACACGAAACACCCAAGGAGAACCAGCAGCTAAACGGCAAAAACAACTAAACGAAAGCAAACCTGGAAAAGCCGCCGCCGATCAAACCCCGAAATGGAGAAGAACCACCGCCGTGCAAAACCCCAAAGGAGAAAGACACCAAACGTAGCTACCAAACCAGAAGCAGATTACGATCACTGCAGATCGGCAACAGACAGAAACGAAGACAACGTCGGCAGAAAGCCCGGCGTCAAACCCTAGTTTAAGCCCCGCCGCCGGCAACACAAAACAGCTAACGACCCCAACCAAAACAGAAGCAAACCTTGAAAATCAAACTAGTCAACGAATCAGCAAACAAAATGAACATCGAAAACAGCAGCAGCAGCAGATCCGAAGACAAAAACCCTAGCCGTACACACGATTCTAGAGAGAAAAAGTCAAACCGGTCAACCCCCCATTCCCTTCGTTTGTCAGAATTAGTGTAACTAGTTGCTAATACGACTAGTTGGGTAGAATTCCATAAGAAGTCTAATTGGGTCAAAATGACACTAAAAGGGTCATATTTAGTTTGATCAAATCTTAATGAGTATAATGGGCTAATACTACTATTTGAATTTAATTGAGTTATAATGGTACTAATTAGGTCATATTTAGTCTAATCTGACGTTAATGGAAGTAATCGAATTATAATGGTTCATAATGAGTCTATTTGGTCTTAATGGACATAATGGCCTATTTCTCCTTAAGAATTCCAGTTGGGTCAATATGACACTAACTAGGTCATAATTAATGTCATTCGCCTCTAATGGGTTTAATGGGCCTATTTCCTCATAAAAAATCTAATTGGGCCAAAATAACACTAAATGGGTCATAAATAGTCTAACTAGACGTTAATGTGATCAATTGAGGTAGAATTGGTCGTAGGTGTCCTTAATGAGTCTATTTGGTCTTAGTGGGTATATTCGGCCAATTTATTTAAATCGAGTCATTTAGGTCAAAATGACAATTAAATGGTTCATAATTAATCTCTTTAGACCCGAATGGGTATAATAGAACGAGGAAGGTTAATGGCACCCCTACCCATTACTTTTGGCACCCCTAATGCTATATTAATGATTATTGTTTTTTTGGTTTTAGGTGTTTTTTGTCTTTTTGTTATTATTATCTTTTGTCTTATTGTTATTTTAATTTATTTTAAAGAAATTTTAATCAATATAAGTTATTG
>NW_020204248.1:11323-13106 GCF_001531365.2 Cynara cardunculus var. scolymus
AAAATCTCGGTTTTTCACCGATTTTGGGTGAGATTCTTAACCAAATCTCTTAATTTTTATGTCTATGACTTCGTTTTTAAGTACTCTATCAAACCCTAGTAGTCTCATGTCTCATATTTGTGTTTTCATTGTTCGATTTTTATGTTTTTAAATTGTTAAGTTTTAGTTTTAAAAACAAACTTTAAATGAGTAAATGAGACTCATTTCTTGACGAAAATTCGTGTTCTTTATGTCAAAGTGTTGGTAAAAATATTACCAAGAGTTTGGCGCAAAAAGAATGAAGAAAAACGGTCAAGAAACGAGCCATTTTCAAGCTCAAAGAGCTTGAAAACGTGCAGCAATGGCTGCAGTTTTCGTGTTGCTGTTTTCACATTTTAAAATAAAAAGAGGATAAGGGGCATGCTGCAGGTGGGTTTCGAACATGTGACCTCAAGCTCATAGCATCGATGTGTTAACCAGTAAGTTAGCCTTCGATTTGTTGATTTAATTCCTTGTTATTTTTAATATACAATAAACGTTTAATTTTCAGAGATTAACATTTAAACCCCTAAAGTTCTAGAAAATATTTTTTTATCCAATATAATTTTATGAGACTTTCATCAAGTTTATATGAAGTTTGTAAAATGCAAATTTTGACCCCATTTATATTATTTATCCCGTTTAGTTACCAAAATGGCCCTACAATGTGGGAATCGGTATTTTAGCCATACTTTACGTATTTGCTTCATAAATTACCGAAATGGTCCTATGTCTTGGGGATTGGTCTATGAACTTTATTTTTATATTATTTATTTTTATAAAATTACTAAAACGACTATATATTTGRAAATCGGTATTTTAGCAATACTTTACGTATTTGCTTTATAAAATTACCGAAATGACCCAATGTCTTGGGAATTGGTATCTAAGTGTTATTTTTAAATCTAATCCCTGTGAAATTATCAAAATGACCCTACAATGTGGAAATCGGTATTTTAGCGATACTTTACGTATTTGCTTTATAAAATTACCGAAATGACCCTATATCTTGGGAATTTGTATCTATGCTTTATTTTGATTGTTATCCTTATGAAATTACCAAAATGACCTCACAATTAGGGAATCGGTATTTTAACAATACTTTGAGTATTGCTTAATGGAATTACCAAAATGCCCCTATGCTTGGGATTGGATTTTTAAACACCGTTTTAATATTCGACTTCTGAAATATACCAAGAATGTTCTAAATTAGGGAATTGGTAAAGCTATACCTTTGGTATTCGGCTTCTTAAGATTTACCAAAATGCCCCTAGACTTGGAAAATTGGTATTCTCACACTATTTCGAGTATTAATTATRTTGAACTTTAAAGTTATGGAACGACCGCTATTTATATGTGTGTGACATGTTGTCACATTTATTTACATGCAAATCTTAAACGAGTTTTGACCACAAAACATTATTTACGTTGCGAACTATTTAGTTTAGTTATTTTKGTAGAATATTTATTATTCAAGAAAATGTGAAGTGTAGTACATATTTTTATAAAATGTACGAGCAACAATTAATATTATAACGACGTCACATTATTAATAATATTTTAAGAAAATATTGGAGAGAAACATGAGATATGATGTTATTGGGGGTCGACCAATAAAAGGAAAATCCGTGTTAAGATTGATAAGGAATAGTAATCAATTTAATTACGATTATTTAAGATGCTTAGGAATGGTATAAATTATCATGTAGGTTGCCGTTTTTGAGAGAACGACCTATCGAACGTTAACGATTCAAGGTGAGTACAT
>NW_020204249.1:0-13109 GCF_001531365.2 Cynara cardunculus var. scolymus
CTTCTTCTTCTTCTTCTTCTTCTTCTTCTTCTTCTTCTTCTTCTTCTTCTTCTTCTTCTTCTTCTTCTTCTTCTTCTTCTTCTTCTTCTGTTTTTAATAGTCTATCTGCGTTAGATTAATTGACGATTGATCTTTACAATGCCCTGAACGGCAAATCCAAAGCATAAATGCTTAATCTTGATCTTCAAGAACAGTTGAGGATATGTCATTCTAAGATCAAGGAGCTGACCAAGATCGAGGAAGATCTCAAGTATCAGGTCATTGTAAACAAAACCATTAGTATCGAGCGTGAACAGGATATAGCTGAGCGTGAGGAATTTATTGCTAAACTCAAGGTTGAGAAGGTTACCACTGAAGCACAATCTTCTTGGCATCAGTCAACTATATGACAAAGATTTCATAGTAAAATTTTCTAAGAATTTATGCTACGTCTTCGATAAGGATGATAAGGTTGCTCTAACCGGTTCTTGCTTAGAGAATTTATACATCATCAACATGGATTCTCCTCTAATTGAGAATAGTTTTTTTTCTCTCTAAAGCCTCGTCAGACATCAACTGGCTATGGCACAAACGACTTTCTCATCTCAACTTCAAGACACTGAGTGAGCTGTCTTGAAATGATCTTGTCACTGGTCTCCCTCAACATATCTTTGCAAAGAAATCTCTTTGCTCAGCTTGTGAGAAAGGAAAACAGACAAGGGCTAGCTTCAAGTCTAAGCAAGTCTCTTTAGTGACCTCAGCTTGAAGACAAGCGAATCTCATCTCCCTATTCAATTTTGGGCCGAAGCTGTCAACACTGCTTGCTTTACTCAAAATCGGTCACTGATCATTAAGAGATTCAAGAAGACGGCTTACGAACTTTTTTATAGCAGAAAGCCTTCTCTCAGCTTTCTTCACATATTTTGTTGCACTTGTTTCATTCTCAACAACCGTGACGAACTTGGTAAGTTCGATCCTAAAGTTGATGAAGGAATATCTTTTAGATATTCTTCAGTGTCCAAAGCCCTTAGAGTATTCAACAAAATTTGACAAACCATAGAAGAAACTATCCATGTCACCTTTGATGAATCTCAATCAGCTAACCCTAAACCCATCATTAATGATGATGAAGAGTTAGAAAGATGGATGTTCTCTCATTTTGGCAACCTGAAGCTTCCTTCAGCAATCAACCCAGTGCTGATATTTCAGAAGCTGATGATGATCCGCTTATCAATCCAGTTGCAACTAATAACCAAGGAGAATCCTCTTCAAGGATCATTGCAGTGCCCATTAGTTGCATTCCTCCCTCTACTTCAAACACTGACCAATCAGTGAATGAAATGCCTTCAGCATCTAAACCTCTATCAGTCGCTGAATCTATCTCTAAGGCTCCTTTAGCAATTCAACCTACTGTTGAAGAATCTTTAGCTAAAGCCTCATCTTCTCTACCTGAACATCAATGCTCAAATGATAATCCTCTTCCAGCTCAGCGACAGACGAAAGACCATACAATTCATCAAATTCTTGGTGATCCAAGTGCAGGTATTCAGACACGCCATGGTCTAGGTAATATCTATCTCTTTGTAAACTTCCTTTCTCTAGTTGAAACCAAGAAAATCAATGAGACTATCTCTGATTGTAGTTGGGTCATTGTCATGCAAGAGTAATTCATTGAGTTTGACGAAACTAAGATATGCACCAAATGGGTTTATCGTAATAAGTTAGATGAACAAGGTGTTGTAACCCGTAACAAGACTCTCATTGTTTCTCTAGGTTATAGACAAGAAGAAGGAATCAATTATGATGAAACCTGCGCACCAGTGGCTAGACTCGAAGCTATTCGACTCTTTCTAGCCTTTGCTGCCCATAGAGACTTTAAAGTGTTTCAAATGGAAGTAAATAGTGCTTTCCTTAATGGAAAACTCCAGGAAGAAGGAATTGATTATGACGAAACCTTCACACCAATGGCTAGACTCGAAGCTATTTGACTCTTTCTAGCATTTGCTGCCCATAGAGACTTTAAAGTGTTCCAAATGGATGTAAAGAGTGCTCTCATTAATGAAAAACTCCAAGAGGAAGTTTACGTTGAACAACCTCCAGGGTTTCTTGACCCTAAGTGTCCAAATCATGTCTATAGATTGGATAAAGCTCTTTACGGGTTAAAACAGGCCCCTTGTGCCTGATATGATACCCTCTCCTTATTTATCATCTATGAGAAATTTGTCTGTGGAAAGATTGACTAGAACTTATTTCTTAGGAAAGTTAAAGGTCACATCATTCTAGTCCAAATTTATGTCGATGATATTATTTTTGGTTCCACTAATCCCTCTTTGTGTTTTCGATTCGCTGGTCGCATGAAGAAAGAATATCATTGATGAGGGAGCTCTGGAATCTGCCTTCAGGAATTGCGACAGTCGTAGCAGTTACAAGAAGTGTTGGAGAGACAGCGGATGGAACATAGGGTCCATTCTCTATATAGTATGGGATCTCAGGATCCACATCTTCCAAGAAAAGAGACATCCGATTCTTCCAGAGAATGATGTTGTCTATGATGAAACAGGGAAGTTTGGCAAGAGAGCTATTGTCGTGAAAGTGAGTGATGGTGTTTTGCAAAGCCATTTTAACAATAATAAATTATCCAAAGAAGAAGAGGTAACAAAGTACCAATAAAATAACAAAACAACACAAAAAGCAAACGCAGCTTTGATACCACTTGTGGTCCCAGCCGAATCTACAAGAGTTATAGTTAATCAGTTTGTAGAAGGGGGAGATGAATACAAACACATAAACTTTCACTTTTAAAATTATATATTGATAAAGAAAGATCAATACAAATTTTACAGATTGTTTACGAGATAGATAAAGTAAATGACCTATATAAACAATGTAAGGTTCACACAATTACAAAGAGCAAAGAGAAAAGATTTGCTACAAGAAATAAAGATAAGAATGTAATTGCTCTTCACTTGTTCTAAGTAGTTCTTTCTCTTAGGTAAAGAGTAGAGAGAAGTAACTTATTAGGTAAGTTAGTAGTGGAAGGATGATAACTTAGAGGAGAGCACTCAGCTATTTATACCCATTGCGTTAAATACAATTCAAAAGGTACAAAGCACGTGTCAATCTTTTGGAGGAAAGCTTGTCCTTTGCTACAATAAACAGTCTTTTCGCTGTATATGAGCAATCCTTTTTTCATAAAGTAGGTAAGCACTATAGAGTCAACGGAGTGACTCCATACTGTACTATACTCTAGAAAAGGTATGGGTTTGTCCCTTATGTGAGGGAGGACAAGACAAAACCAATTATGCTTGGTAAGTTTCCTTTGATTGCTGAATACTGGAATGACGCTGAAAGGTCTGTCACTTCAAATCATGAACTTGTTGGTCTCTAATCTTCAACGATGTTGAAAGATCTGTGGTGTGAGTTTTGTCTTGAAGTATAACAGTCTCTGAAGGAGTTACAATACATGTTCATTGATCACTAAACAGACTCAGTGAAGATCGCTGAAACTGAATAATAGAAATACTATACTTAGTAAGGTAAAAAAGGATCATCATCAAATCAATAAGAGAGGGGATCAACATGAAAGTTTAAAAAACATAAAATACAATAAATAAAATTTAAAGAATGAATAAAGTGTAAAAAACAGACCTATTTGATGTTTTAGAAGAGATTTAAGTTTTATTTTGAGGTTATATTGGTAAAATATAAGTCTGTTCTATCTTGTTCCACCTTGTTCCACTTTGTTCTACTATGTTCCTGTCTGTTCTACATAAAAGTCATGCCAAACATGGGACATGAATCTCTGTCATGTCCTGTCCTGTCCTGTATATCAAATGCACCTTTATTGTATTTTTAAAACATATAATTATTATTAACTATGCTTTTAATACAAAAAATGTTATTTAATATATTTGTATTTCAAATATTTATCATTTACTATATCTTTAATACAAATAATTGTCATTTACTATATTTTAATACTATAACTAAATGAAATTAATATATGTATATAGTAATCATGATTGTAGTTAAAAAGATCTCATCAATTGATCTTTCTATCCAATCTTACTTTGTAACCTAGCAGAATACTATAGTTCTGAAAGACTCTTTGTATTTCACTACAACTCTGCAATTGTAGGTATAACAAAAGTATAACATTCTCCTAGAAGACAGTCTCTAATTGAGGTCAACTTATAATTAAATGATATTTGCCTAGAAATATGTCCATTCTCAATTACTTCTATATATACATGTTTTATTTTTTACATTTTCAACTTTTCTCTTTGAATAGTAATAGTAATAGTAATAGTAATAGTATAGTTAGTGCAAGTCTTATTCCTTTACTTTGGCATGTTGAAATGTCAAGAATAAAATGTGTATGATTACTGATATGTATTGGTTGAGAAATTCAGAACTCATGGGATTCTATGAGTTTGCAAACCAAATATAAGATATCATGCGTAAAACCATAAAAAATTATTAGACTGATGCGAATGATATTGTTGCTTTTAAAATCCTATAATTAAATTCAAATCATCCACTAATAGTTATTATATGCCAATTTAAACCCAAAAACTTCATATTAGATTGTATACTAAAATTCAAACAAAACCAAAGAAATATATTATGGCTTTTTTAAATGACCCATTACCATCCTTACATTGATTAGTTTAACTAAACATACATGATGATGATATTGATACATGGAAACTCTAAACTTGAGTCGGATTTCCTTGACTCACTTACTTTATCTTATTAATTGTAAAATTAATGTGTATCCCTTCATTTACACTAATGTAGAGATACAAGGTGAGATAAATATTGTAAAATTAATGTGTATCCCTTCATTTACACTAATGTAGAGATACAAAGTGAGATAAATAGGTCTATGAAAATGTCTACATGTTTGCCACAATCTATATGTTACATATTTCTACATTTCAAATTCATGTTGGTACTATTGTTTTCATCCACATTGCAATAGCTCAACATTCATGCAATCGAACTTATTGCTATTCATTTTTTTATATCTTTACTTTTGTTAATTAAAATATGTATTTATTCTAACGATTCTAAAAAAACTTAAATTATACTATTATAATATATAATGGTTGATCACAATTATACATATGTAACTGTGTATTATGTGTATAATTTATTGCACTATATACTTTCGAAAGGTACAATGGAGTTCTTGGATGAAATGTACAACGTTCGAAAACGATTATCATACGTGGAACGATATGAACGACGACATATGTTGAAATTCAAATGTGGTGTTCACCAAACTATCCACGCATTGAACATTTAGAAAAAGCAAATTTGCAAACATAAGAGGTGGCAAAGTTGCAATCACTGATATGTAACACCTCAAGATCCACATTTGCATATAACCATATATTTCATATATCAAGAAATACAAATAATATACATTTGGTCCCAACAGTACAAGAAACTTTATTACAGAATTGACAACCAAATTTTTCCATAACATTATTGTACATAACTTGTATATATAACAAGTATTCCAAAAATACAATAGTTAACATACTGTTCATCATAACCCATATAAGCACAAAAGAAAATTTTCACATTTTCCGTTTCCCCTTATCCCTTGGTAAAACCTGATCTGCAATGCACATTTTTGAAATACAAAATGAGGGTTAGACCTTGGGATCTAGTGAGAAATCCCATTTTTTGCAATTACAGGGTGAAAATACTAAAACCTGTTTAAAATAACATTTGTAATCATATAAATATATCTCAACTTTTCAAATATCATATTTCAATAAGGGTGCGTTTGGTTTGCAGGAATGTTTTTGAGGGATTTGGATTCCCATGAGGGATTTGGATTCCATGGGATTTGGAATGGATTGGATTTAAAATCCATCCTCTGTTTGGTTTGTAGGATTTGTAGTATTGGGTCTCCTTACTCAATTGACAATTATCGAGAACTACAGCAAAATTATCGAGAACTATAGCAAAATTATCGAACCTAATCTGTATATTCAACCTAATCTGTCAACCTAATCCCTCAACCTAATCTGTACATTGAACCTAATCTGTATATTTAACCTAATCTGTAGGAAGCAGATTAGGGGAAAAAGGATTTACCTGTTGAGTGATGGGAGAAGGCAGTGGGCGACGGAGACGAACGGCGACGAACGGCGACGAAGGGAGAGGGCGACGAAGGGCGACGAACGGCGACGAAGGGAGAGGGAGACGAACGGCGACGAACGGCNCGAACGGCGACGAACGATGATGAAGGGAGAGGGCGACGAACAGCGACGAAGGGAGAGGGACACGAACGGCGACGAACGGCGACGAAGGGAGAGGGCGACGAACGGCGACGAAGGGAGAGGGCGACGAACGGCGACGAAGGGCATGAAGATTGAAACGAGAGTTCTGGATATGGAGATGGTGGCATGAAGATTGAAAGAGTCGAAGAAGTCGAAGAAGAGATGTCGCCCGGATTAGAAATCCAGCCCATTTACTATGGATTTCAAAATCCCTTGTTTACCGGATTATAAGTTCAACACGGGATTTGAAATCCTGATATGTTAGCAAACCAAACAGGGATGGGAATGGATTTCAAATCCAAATCCCTCCAAATCCCTCAAACCAAACGCGCCCTAAGAGTTTATAAATCTTCCTCGCCATACATGGCACATAACCACTCAAGTCCTTGCATCACTCTGTGTGAGATTCTCAAAGTCCTCGCATCATATTATGCGGGTTTACCTAGAGCTCATCTGGCTCTTAAGCCAGAGTAAGACTAAACAAAGCAAAGTCACTATAAAGACTTAATCTTGAAGTTGAACATTTTGAAAATGATAAATCCATATAATAGTATCAACCAGAGCTCCTCTGTTCACTTGACTAGGAAAAAGAATCCTGAGTCAAGCCAACTAGAGCTTCTCTGATCATACCAACTAGAGCTTCTGATCTCAACTTTTTAAAACACACAAGGATATGCGATCAACTAGAGCTCTTGATCTCAATATTTAAAAAACAAGGATACACGACTAACCAGAGCTCTTGGTCATTGACTAAAGCTTATGAAAAATAAGAATTGAGTTGAACTTCAAAAGATTTAGGTTTTAACGATAATCATAGACCCTCTGGTTAAACATGAAAGTTAACCAGAGTCCTTCTAGTTAAACATGAAAGTTAACCAGAGTCCCTCTGGTCCTCTTACCAAAGATTTAATTTTTTCTCAAAGACTTAAACAAAAAATTTGAGTAATTCGCCTAGTGACCAAGCCAACCAGAGGTCCTCTAGAGCCTCTTCTGGTTGAGATATGCTCTAGGTTCTAAATGTCAATAAAGAAACGAGTTTGAAAATGATACAAGTCCAAAATATTTTGGATACAGAGCTCGGACATAGAGCTTAGACTTGACATTATATTTCTAGACACAGAGCCTCTGCATAGTACATATAGAGCCTCTGGGTCAAAAATATAGAAAAACATTTGAACTTACACTTCACATCACAACCAGAGGCCTTCTGGTTAGACATAAAGACCAACCAGAACCCCTCTAGGTTCGCATCAAACCTTTATCCTTTGAACAATTTGAAGTGTAATATCCAATATCCTAAAAACATTGTTTATTCAAAATACAGGCAATTAAAGCCTCTAGTTATAAGCCATTTTCCTCCTCTACACAATATCATTGTTATCATATCAATAAGAGCAATAATTCCAAGTCTTTACATCATACAGAAATGATAACTCAGAATCATTACATCTCATGTATGCGACAACAAGAGTTATGATCAAAACTCATATTTCACAATTGCCACCCTTATCCCGTGGTACACCTCTCCTTGATATGCCACTCTTATCCCATGGTACACCTCTCCTTGATATGCCACCCTTATTCCCTCATAAAACGTAATCAAATATGTCATTTTTGCCAAGAATGGCCTCAAAACAGTTTCACCACATAAAATTTATATTAAGAACTTACACAGTTCTAAACCAAGTCTCAATATCAACTCAAAACATCTTTCGAGAACAATTTACCTTTCTCAACTCAAAACAGCTTCAAAAATAGTTTACTTTTCTTCCACATAAACATCAACCAGTTCAAGTATTTCAAATACTAAACATAAAAAATTTAGTAACAAAAACTCACTTTATATGCACGTATACAAGAATGAATCTCACAGCAACAGTTTCCAAATATGATCACAGAATCAACTTCTTTTTCTAATAGCTTCACGCAGTCTTTCACACAAGATCACACACACATAACCACTTTTCTCTCTTTTTATTTTTCTCTCAAAATAGAATAGGTAGATAAGATAAGTCTTTTCTTCTCACTTTTATATTATCAAAACACAGGGCGCTTATGCCCCGACGGTGGGGCCTTATGGAGAAGGGTTGGGTGGAGTTTTACTATTTTAAAACTCATATTTTCACACTCATTGATGAGATATAATAAATATCTCATGCATAAAATTTTTAAGGCGGTGAAAATATAAATAAAGAGGTAATCATATAACAAATATATTTTACTTACCAAAACTTTTAAAACCACCCCAAATTTATATGATCAGAACCCGGTTATCACATGATAGGCGGTTCCAACACTCAAATTTTATGAGGATCAACATGAAACTTCGATGTGTACATTTTTTCCTTCTCAACATGCATGCACAACAGAATTTAAATGGTTTATCGTTTCACCCTCTTCATGATCTTGATTGGAATTTGCATCAAGCCCCAATCCCTTGTGATAATTGTGTCTTTGTTGTCACCTGAGGTAATTGATATGTGCTACCTGAATTATGTGGTTATGTGAATAATTGATTAACTGTTATAATTAATGATGCAGATACATGCTTACATGAAATTAATATGTAAGTATGTGTATATTCTTCATGCATGGAAATGTATGCATGTTTTAGCTACTTGCATGTGTTGTGTGTGTACATGGATTTACTTCATAAAATATGTGCATGCATGGGTAAAGATTATGTATGAAGGGATGGTATGAAACTCTTCAGCCGCCTTCCTCTAAAGGAAGGTATAAAAGGGGATCTTTAGGAAGAAAAAGATCCTTTGCTATTTTTGGAAAGAAATCAAGAGTGAAAGTTTTCTATGGGTTTTGCTTGCAATATTTGGAGTCTGAAGTAGGGATCAAAGACTGATTCGTATTTGCTATTTCCATCTTCAAATTTTGAGTTTACAAAAGTTGAGTTTTGTTTAAAAATAGCCTTTGAATATGGCTTTGATTACTGGTTTTATATCTTTGAAATGATGATATTTTGAAAATGTGGTATATGTTCTTATTAATCTCCATTGACCGATAAGGTCTCTTCACTGAATACAATGTTGTCCAGATTAAAGTATGCCCGAACACCTGTTATCCGATAAGGGTATGTCCGGACACTATGTTGACCGGTGAGAGTTGTATCTGGACACTTGTTGTCCGATGAGAGTACATCCGGTTGATTGTTGTCCAACTTAGTGTAACTTATGCTTGATCAATGAAGCTTGTGACCGGACACTATGTTGTCCGAAGAAGGGGCGTTCGGGTAGCTATTCATTGCTTAGATTAATCAAGTATTGTCCGGATGAGAGTGTCTGACTGAGAATGTCCAGATGTGTGTTGTTCGGATAGACTTGTCCGGACAGTATTGTCCGAATGAGAGTTGGCCAATGATGTTATTGTTGAAACTTCCAGTTATTTGGTAATGAGATTTTCACAATTAACGTTTAATTGATTTCTTTTAAAGTGTTATATTGTGAAAAGGGTATTTTATATCTTTTAATAAATTGGAAAAGATATTAAATGTTTCTTCCAAACGTGGTGACGTAAGTCTGTTCTGGTAATGAATCATGTTTTAAAGAAGAAATAAGGGTGGCATATCAAGGAGAGGTTTACCTATGGATATAAGGGTGACATATCAAGTAGAGGTTTACCTATGGATATAAGGGTGGCAATTCCTGGTGTGGTTAATATTATAACCCTTGTTATTATCACTATCAGATACAATAATTCTAAATCAACATTTCTTTGTGGTTGATGATTTGGAGGTATTGTTCTCTTTAGAAATAATAACTTTGATGTTATTGAGAAGGGGAAAACAATTTATAACCAGAGGCATCAATTGCCTATGATTTCTATCAAGTTTGAACAAGTGTGAGGATGATGCAGAGAGGCTCTGGTTGGTCTTTTAAAAGGACCAAAGGACCTATGGTTATATGGAAAGACTTCAAAATGTTTTGGGAATTTTAGAACCAGAAGCCCTAGTAATCAAGGGTAGAGAAACTCTGGCCCGTTGAGCCAGAGGAGCTCTGGTCCATTGAGCCAGAGGAGTTTTATGGCGATTCTATAAAAATTACAGAGTTCTGGGAAATTGCATTTTGTGCTATATGTTGTAGCAATCTGTTGGTTTTATATTTTGGTTAACAAAAAGATTTGCATGTTTTTGCTAAAAAAACATTTATCTCTATATAAAAATGTTTTATCAGGTTTTGGTGATATTCACCCTGCATTTGCAAAGAAGGGATTTCCTCAGTAGATCTTCCGGTCTAACCTTCATTTTGTGTTTAAAAATGTGCTTTACAAGAACAGCGGGGTCACGAGATAATAGGCATGGGAATGGGTCCCGACCCATCGAGGAACCTGGTCCACCCGCCCCAGTCAGGGACGGGGATTCCCCGCTAAATCGGGGATGGGGACGGGTATCCCCGTTTGTCTCAAACCGGGGACGAGGACGGGGATAGGGACAGGTATGGTACTCACCCCCCGCCCTTGTACCCGTTATATATATATATATATATATATATAAATTATGTTAATATGTAATATTTTAGATGTCAAGTCAAAATGCAATTACTCGATAAGTTTTGTATATTACTCGATATGGTTTTATTTTAGTCAATATCTTTTGGTACATGTGACTTTAAGTTTTTTTGGATTTAATTGAATTTTTTTTGGTTTTAGGTTATTAATTCTTATATGATGTTGTGGTTTTTTTGTATTAAATTAAATTCATTTTGGTTTTAGGTTTATTGAAAATGTTTGAGATTTAAACATGTATGGTCTCTCACATATTTAATTTAATTTAAAATAACTTATATAAACGGAAAAAGAAATTCCTGTTTCCCCGTTGGGAACGGTGATGGGGATGTGATTATATTACCCGGCGGGGATGGGGACGGGGATAGAAATAAATAATCAGGGACGGGGATTGAGGTTTGTTGATCCTCTCTCTCAGTGATTTGATGATAATCCCTTTTATCTATCGATGTAATTTTGTTTATGTATTTTCAGTTCCAGCGATCATACACTGAGTATGTTCAGTGATCGCTGAGGAACTTGCTTTGTAAATCTCAGAGACAAACAATACTTCAAGAAGACAATACTCACACCAAAGAACCTTCAGCGAATGTCGAAGACTGAAACTGAAGATTAGAGACTGGCGAGTACGTGATCTGAAGCGGTATTCAGTGATTACGAACCTTTCTACATATGTGTGAAGACTACTCTAGCTTCAACGAATGATGATGAGACCTTCAGGTCATTCCAGCATTCAGCGATCAAAGGAAGCTTGCTTAGCACGATTGTTGTTGTCTTGTCCTTTTGCACACAAAGGRCAAACCCAWWCCYWTACTAAAGTTAGTACGGTACGGAGCCGATTAGTCGACTCTTTTCCACCAACTTTAGGCAAGGATGTCTGCTTAAGAATAGTGCTTTTGTACTATTCACTGTAGAAAAGGACAAGCCTTCCTCTTAAGGCTTGACACGCACTCTATACCCTACCTTATTGCATTAAATGTTCAATTAATGCACTGGGTATAAATAGAAGTGTTTTTCTTCTCCATGCAAGAGAGCATGAACGCACGCATCTCTCTGCTAACCTATTCTTACTTCAAGCCTCTCYTTGCTTAAGTAAAAGATCTTTATTTTCTAGCATTATCTTTTCTTGTATTTGCTAAAGATCTGTGTGTAACCAAAGGTTGTTTAGATAGGTTCTTTACCTTATCTTTCCGCAAACAATCTTGTAAAATCTATATTGATCTTCTCTATCAATATATATTTTAAATTTGAAAACTCTGTGTTTGTATTCATCCCCCCCTTCTACAAACTGTGTCTTATCTTGTAGACCCTTTCGGGACCAACAAGTGGTATCAGAGCAGTGTTTTCTCTCTTTACTTGTATTTTGTTGTTTATTTTGTTGTATTAATTTATCTCTTCTTAGATAACTTACTGCTTTCAAATGGCTTTACAAATTACAACCACACACACACAAGACAATGACTCTCTTGCCAAACCTCCCCGGTTTGTCCGTGACAACTTTTATCTCTGGAAGAACCGGATGTCCTTCTTTCTGGAAGGTGTGGATCCTGAAATTCCACACTATATAGAAAAWGGACCATATATTCCATTTGCTATTGTTCCGGCTGTTCCAGCAACAGCTACGACTGCCGCGATTCCTGAACGGCAGATTCCAAAGCTTCCACATAAGTGGAATGATGAGCACAAGAAGAAAATAGCTATAGACACGCGTGGTCGGTCTATAATAGCTATGTCTCTTCCTGATGAGATTTGTCACTCTGTGATGAAACTCAAATCTTCTAAATCCGTATGGGATACTCTATATGTCCAATATGAAGGAACCACTCAGGTTCAGGAGACTAGAAATATCAATCTAGTAAGACAGTATGAAAGCTTTCTCTATGGAAAGTCCGAGACACTGTCTGAAGTASATCAACGTTTTAATTGCCTTCTTATTGATCTTAGGGCTGTCGACAGGGAATATTCTAATTCTAAAACTTTGACTAAGCTTCTAGAATGTCTTCCTGAGTCTTGGGACACCTTTTCCATGTGTCTTAAGATGTCAAATGACATGTCCACTCTTTCTCTTTCGTCTTTATACGGGATTCTGCTTAACCATGAGCAATCTCTTCAACTAAAAAGGAATCTTGTAAAAGAAACCAGGGAAATGAAAAGCTCTTCTTTAGCTTTGATCTCTGAATCTTCTTCAGTTGATACTTCTACTCCTTTTGTTTCTTCTCTACCTCCCGTGGTCATCACGGAGATGGACTCTTCTGAGGACATTCCAGAATCTGTTTTAACAGATTTTGATGAGTCCCTGGCACTCCTAACTAAGTC
>NW_020204250.1:0-1825 GCF_001531365.2 Cynara cardunculus var. scolymus
AGAGTTCGCCACCAGGGCGGACATGCAAGCTCTGTCAAGAGCACTGGTCTCCTCCTTCAACGAGATCAGTGCAAAGTTCGTTCATTGGGCCATCCATCCAACAAGGGCTCTTACTCAAACGTTGGCTGATGAACAACGATGCACCACATCCATCCTCCAAACCATGGAAGCCAGCCGACGATAGGCTGCCCTGAAGGCGTATATTACGTCCTTCAGGAACAAAAGGAAGAAGAAGAGGTCCCATGCCTCATGCTCGAGCAGCCGACCATAGAAACAAAGAAGACACGATGACCAAGACCCCGATGATCAAGGCCTTGGCCCTCGTGAGGGGGAGACAATGACGGCTGCACATGCAACACAATCCGCTGCACCATAACCGTCATCCACTCAACCACAACCCCCAACTGATCCCATCGAGTTGAGCTCTTCAACCGATAAAGAACCCACTACCCCTCCAATACAAACAAACCTACCCTTAACCCCTTCACCAACACCTCGCCCAACTCAACCATTCATCATCTCCACATCACCAGAACCTACAAACCAATCTACTTTACCCATATTACCAGAACCCACAAACCAACATATTTCACCCATATTAACAGAACCCACAAACCAACCTACTTCACCCACACAATCAGAGCCCACAACAACCCAACAACCAGAACCTATGACTACCCTTCCTTCATCACCCCAACAACCAAAAAAAACCCATGAACCTGAAACCACCCAAACAACCAAAACACAACCCTTGGTGCAAGTGGATATTCCCTCTTCCTCGGGGCATCCTCCACAGAGCCTAGTGGACGAAATAATTCAGAACATGGGGTCAATAAGGAGAAGACCTCAAGTGCCTACCAGGGAGCCAGTAATGATGGAAAATATCCATCAATATATGTATCAAGATAGAGAAGAAAKYCTGTCAACCAATCCGCCAATCCTATCACCAGAGTCGATGAATCTTCTGCATCATCATTTCGTAAGACAGACTACTCAAGATCCTTGAGCTGTCTTTTTGAACGATGGTATAAGAAGAATCTTAGACTTAAAAGTCAAGTCCTTTGCCAACAGAGCTATTCGCTACATCGAGTTCAGAGTGGAAAGAGCTCATAGGGAAGTTAGCGTCTTCAACAAGAACGACCTTATCAATCTCAATCCATATGACTTGATAGAGTTATATGGTTACACGGCTCAGCGGCAAGATCATGGTATAAGATTCGATATGGCTAACAGAGCTATTGTCAAAACAATGGAGTCCCTGGTAAACCTTAGAGCCAAAAGCGATTTTGAGATTGCTTTAAGGTTAGGCATTGAGAGATTGCCCTGCGGTCCACCAGATGAAGATTTCCAGGGCTTGCAGGAGATACGTTCTACTTCAGTCTTGACTCAACCTGAACTCGGACTTGTTTACAAGAATGAGCTTGGGGTTAAAAAGTTCTTTAGAATGTCTGAAGCCTTCAAGTATTCAACATAAACACTTGAATGGTTTCAGAAAAAATTAGAGACAGATTGGGCAGAAGCCACGTGCCGAGGGAAGAGGGAAACCATCTCATTCAAGAAATCTCAACGGTGATTGCATACAGAAGATTACTCCTGCGCTTTAGAAAAATATACTCGGCTAATCCTTGAAGAGATGAATTTTTTTGTTTTATTTTGCCTTGATGTACATTTGCTTCCAGTCTTGTACAGAAAATTCATCATCCAATGAAAATTTGGAATTTGATGTTTTTCTTATAGATTAGTGTCTGTTCTTCATATGTGATTAGATTAGACTTTGTTATTTCATTACTTAGGGGGAGATTGTTAAACTCCATTATGCAAAATG
>NW_020204250.1:2325-7892 GCF_001531365.2 Cynara cardunculus var. scolymus
TCCTCTTAGTATTTTACGTTTTATTATCAATAAAGTAAAACCTTTGAAGCTCAAATTGTTCTTTAATATTCATATATTAATTTTGAGTCTTCTTAACTTCATAAAATCATTATAATTTCGTTATTCATAACTAGATTATAAGTGTTATTGAGAGATCTGAGATCAACATTATAGATTATATAATATAATAAAAATATTGTATGACTATACTCAACATAGGAATGTTGTCTCTGGAAATGACCATGGAAACGAGCATTCCACCGTCTTTCATCCATCCATTGATAGTGACGTTTGAAATCTAATGGGGACTTATTATTTTCTTCATTCGCTCTTCACTCTATCTCTAGTCGTGGTCCTTCAGCGTCAGTGGCTCTCTGGTGTTCTCGTTCAGCTTAGGAGAGCAGCCTAGGCCTTGACCGGGTATTTCTTCTCCAGCTTCTCCTTGGCCAGAGCTTTGACTGCAACAGACTTCGCCAGCTTCAAGTTGTCTTCCATCTGCTTTTTTACACGCGGATCTCTTCTTCGGCCTTGAGAGCTTCCTCATGTTCAGCTTTTGTGAGAAAGTCAAACTCACCACAACCGAATGTATGAAGAAGAAATTTTACTCTGGTTTGGTCGAGTTGACTCCTCAGCTGAGTCATCCTTTGGTCTACAAGAGCTCAAGATGCTGGAATTGTAGGAATCCTTTCATCTGGAGGACCAATGAGGATCAACAAAGAATTAAGGAGAAGTGAGGTTTCAGATTCAGATGTGAAGGGAACAAACATGGAGCTCTGGGCGATCTTTATAGGGTCTATCTTTTTGAAGATAATAGACGAATTACCCTCTTCAGCCACACCCTTGTTTTTGCTTGAGGTATGCTGGATCCCTTATGATTTCTCCCCCTAGCATAAAGATTCATTAAGGGAGACGCTCTTCTACGCTAGTGCTGGTCTTCTATGGTATTGTATGGTGAAGTCGTCATCGTCATCATCGCCTTCTTCATCATCATCATCATCATCATCATCACTGTGATAACCAGATCCTGGTAGTCACTTGAGGTAACTTATATGTGATTATTTGTTATATATGAATACATGACAGTATGATAAATTGATACATTTGATCATGTTAATTTATGTGTATATGAGTGCATATGTATGAATAATATATATACACGTATATATATGCGTGATATGCATGCATGCATGTGCATATGTGCAAAGGTGTATATATATGGTTATTTGAAAGGGGGAAATGTATATGCATGGGGTTATGTAAACATGCATGTGGTGAGGCTGAAGTCAGCCGACCTTCCATGAAGGGATATAAAAGGAGGGCTAACCTCCATTTTGTTTTCTTCTTACCATTGTTAGAATCTGGGTGTGCGATTTAAGAAAGTAGTGGTGACCGGATTGCTTTTGATTGGATTCAAGTTGTGCTCAACCTTATTTCTAAAAAGAAATTAAGGTGAGTGATTCAAATATTTTACTCTTATTGAAATGCATAATTGTTTGTATAAAACTTTCATCTGGTTTTAAGTTTAAATCATTTGAGTGTTATCCGGATTAGACCTAAACCGGATAAGTATTAGGCGGTTTAGTCTTAAACCAGACAAGCTCTAGGCGATTTAAATATAAACCGGGCAAGTGGTTAGCGATTTAGACCAAAAACAAATGAGTGTTAAGCGGTTTAGTTTTAAATCAAACAAGGGTCAAGCGGATTAGACATTAAACCGGACATGTCTTAACCGGTTTAAAGATTGAGCGATTTATTAACTTTGATCTTATTTCTATGTTTTAAATCAGACGATTATGAATAGTGTTGTCCAGATTAGTAATCCGGACAAGATTATGAGAATTATTCTAAGTGATAAATCGGACAAAATGAGAAGAGTTGATCGGATTGGTAGTCCGACCAAGGTTTGACCGGATAGTGTTTTGACTTATCATTTTGTTACCCTTTTAACAAGAAGTGGGAATTTTTGGTAAGAATAAATTTGAGCTGATAATAATTCCATTGACAACGGTCTATTCTATATGGAATTATTTTGTGAAAATGTTTTGATGAGGAAATAAGGGTGACATATCAAGGAGAGGTGTACCATGGGATAAAGGTGGCATATCAAGGAGAGATGTACCATGGGATAAAAGTGGCATATCAAGGAGAGGTGTACATTTTGATATAAGGGTGGCATTTGTATGTGTGTTGTATGATATAACTCTTTCTATTATATCCGTTAATACTACCGTAGTCTGAAATCTTTATTTCTTTGTGATTTAAAGATTTAGGATCAAGGTTCTTATTGGAATTCGTAGTCTGGATGTTATTGAGAAGAAAATAACAGGTTTGGCCTGAAACTTTAAATAAACCTTGTTTGATTAGAAAAGGTTTAAAAGTGGCATTATATGAAACCTGGTKRGTTCAAATGTATGTTATTTGAATAGTTGAATGCTTGGCTTGAAAAATTGAAAGGAACTGGTAATATGTCCCTATTTGTTCACATATTTATTATATATATGAAAAGTTGTTTTTCATAAAGGTTTTGGTGATTTTCACCCTGCAATGTCATAAATAGGGTAACTTAAATATGTATTGCATGAGGTACCGACGGTAAGGGAAAGGGGAAAATGTGATATTTTCCTATATACTTATCTACATGAAGATTTATTGACGACATGTATAATTTTGTTAGGTGGATCTAGTTTAGTGCAAGAATTATATTTTGAATTTTTGGATCTTTTATTCTGTAATGATAGATTCTTGTACTAGGGGACCTATGTGGTGTATAAACATGTATTTCTTGTATATGGAATATATGTTACATGCAAAGTGTTGAATGGGGTGTTACAGAAAGTGGTATCAGAGCCTGAGTTTAAGGGATTTAGGTATTTAAACAGCATGATACCTAGACTTAAACTGTTTTATTGCATGTGAAGGGTCTCAGACGTAGTTAGCTCCATTGGAAATAAATATGATGGGTTGAAGGAACAGTGTGTAAGGTAAATTTAAATTACATCTTGCCAGTGTAATTATGAATTTACAGGTACACATTTGAACTTAAATACTTCATTATATTTGGGAATGTGAATACGTGATTATTAATACTAAAATCTGTAGATGTCTAGCCGAACCCGAAAATCTGAAAGAGTGGCTCGTCCAGAATCTGCGGAAAGGGAAGAATCACCCGTTAATCTTCCGACTAGCGCATCCAAAAATAGAGGTCGAGGAAGACCAAGGGGACGAGGCAGAGGAAGAAGCCAGTCTCAAGGAAGGGATCAAATTGGAATTCATTCTGAACCTGAAGAATCCCATTATGGGAATGCTCAGGGGAGATCAGTGCCACACCCTGAATACATAACTAGGGATATGTTGGCTAAAGAAATGGGTAAGTTGCGGGAAACTCTGACTTCTATCTTGGGAGTTCCAGCCATAATAGAAACAGAAAGAATAGAAGTTCATCCCTTGATGCCAGCTACTCACAACAAAGAAGGAGATATTAAAATGTTTTTGGCATGTAAGCCACCAACATTTTCTGGGGAAAGAGATCCAGTGAAAGCTGTGTGCTGGATCAAAGAAATGGAATATGTGTTCAACACCATTCGATGTCCGAAAACAGATAAAGTTCGATTTGATGTTTTTGTATTAAAATCAAATGCTTTGTTCTGGTGGGAAGTTGAATCGTCGGCTAGAACAGATGTTTTACAATCGTTGTCTTGGGCAGAATTTGTGGACCGATTCAAGAATCAGTTTTGTCCTAAAACTGCTGTTAGACAAATGAAAGAAGATTTTCTAAAGTTGGAACAAGGAAATGGAACAATTCGGGAGTGTACCGAAAGATTTATTGAATACTCTCGATTTACTGAACATTATGTTTTAACAGAATCCAGAAAGATAGAAAGATACATTTGGGGTTTGAAACCCTCAATCAGAGAATTTGTAATTGCCATGAACCCAAATACCTTTTTGTTGATGGTAGATGCGGCTGAAGTAACTGAACGAAATAAGAACCAACAGCCAGAAGGAAAAGTGGTAGAGAAAAGAAGATGGGAGAGGCCTTCAACAAATTTTTGAGGGCCGAAAACGGTAAGATATGATAACAGATCTGAGTAAAAGATAAGTGAGAAAGTCTACTCACAGTGTCGACAGGTTCATCAGGGTGAGTGCAAAATGGATACAAGAAAATGTTATAAGTGCGGTGAAACAGGCCATCTGTCCAGAAATTGCCCAACTAATCGAAGATGTTTTAACTGCAATTCTTCGGATCATATTCGACCAAATTGTCCCTTGTTAAGAACTTCGTAGTTAACAATGGGGAGTAACGCGTCGGGTACACGGGGAAGGCCTACTGTAAATAGAGGAGGGCAAGGAGGGGCGCAAGGAAAGAAAAGTTGTACGCAAAGTTGTCTAAATGTGAGTTCTGGTTGAGAGAAGTTCAATTTCTGGGTCACGTCATTTCAGAAACAAGGGTAAAAGTAGATCCAGCAAAAATAGAAACAGTTGCAAGATGGGAAGCTCCAAAAAACCCTTCTGAAGTCCGAAGCTTTTTGGGATTGGCCGACTATTATCGTAAGTTCATTCAAGACTTTTCCAAGATAGTTGTGCCATTGACTAAATTGACTCGGAAGAACATTAAATTCCAGTGGGAAGGAGAACAGTAGGAAGCTTTTCAATTACTAAAAGATCATCTTTACAGTGCACTAGTATTAACTTTACCAGATGGATCTGAAGACTTTGTGGTTTACAGTGATGCTTCAAAGTTAGGCTTAGGGTGTGTTCTGATGCAGAGAGGAAAAGTGATTTCTTATGCATCAAGACAATTGAAAGATCATGAGAAGCAGTATCTAACTCATGACATGGAATTAGCTGCAGTGGTGTTTGCTCTAAAAATTTGGAGACATTATCATCTAGGAACAAAGTGTCAGATTTATATTGATCATAAGAGTTTACAACATTTGTTCAGTCAGAAAGAATTAAATATGCGACAACGTCGATGGATTGAACTGGTTAATGACTATGATTGTGAAATCCTCTACCACCCAGGAAAAGCTAACATGGTGGCTGACGCTTTGAGCAGGAAAGAAAAGAGTGGAACCATTAAAGAAGTGGCAATGAGAATGAATTTGATCCCTGACATTCGTAAGGAGGTTCAGAAATGTCACAAGAAGCTATAAAAGAAGAATTTGTTAACGCAAAAAAGTTGGGTAAAATGATTTCAACCTTGGAACAGAATGACGAAGAACTAATATGCTTTCAAGGGAGAATTTGGGTACCATGTTTTGGAGATATTTGAAACACTATATTAAATAAAAGCCATAAGTCCTGATACTCTATTCATCCAGGCACCAATAAGATGTATAGAGATTTGAAATCTTTTTATTGGTGGCCCGAATTGAACAAAGACATAGCTAGATATGTGGAACAGTGTCTGACATGTTTTGTTGGACCTGTAAATTCAGCTTTGATATTGATCTATTACTCTGAATGAACTTTAGGACGATTAAAGTGCAGCGGAAACAATATTATGAACAAAATAGAGTAAAATAAACCAAGAACACACAGTTAAGATGATGAAGAAGATGAACACA
>NW_020204250.1:8225-10587 GCF_001531365.2 Cynara cardunculus var. scolymus
TTGTATGATCTTATTGCCAGAGGACCATTTTCAGAACATCTGTGAGAGACATTAGAGGTTCTGTCATTCTTGACTTTCACGATGAAACAGCTTCTGATGCTAGTCCTCTGTCGTCTTCTGTGGAAGATACCCTTCTGTCAACACTTGCAGAATACTTTTTCATACTTTTACATTAAGTGAATATTAGAGCTAACAATCTCCCCCTAAGTATGAAAAGGTAAAATTGGACAAATGAATGCAAGAAATGACTAAATGAAAGAATTACAAGAGGAGATTAAACTCATCCTCTGAAAAGAATTACAAAATTGAAAGAATAGAAAAATTTGTTTCTCAGGCGTATACTATTACAGAAGATTAGTCCACAGTAGAGTCTGGATAGTCATCTACGACAAATTGCTGATCTGACTTGATAGTTTTGTTGACTTCGAAAATCCACTCTCTGAAGGAGACTTGAACTTTGATTGATTCCAGAATACCGGTCACTTCATCCGCCCTTAAATGCCCTCTGTGCACCTCTGCTGCTACTAGGTTGAACATCCACTCAAGTGACTCTGTTGAATACTTGTTCACCTCTGCCGGATCAAAGAACCTTAGAATGTCATCCTTGTCCAAGAACACAAACCCAAAGACGAGATTGTGGACAATGGTGTTGGGATGACATCTAAGCAACCAACTTGGCCTGTTCTTTGGAGCGAAAATCTTCAAATCTGGTTGGACCAACCTCATCGTGATATTGAAATCTTTCTGGTTGTAGTATTTTACTTGAGCGTGCATTACTTCGATCAGCCTTCTGAGAGAAGTCGAATAACTTGACCTCCTCTCCATGTACTTGTTAAGAATTTTATGCAAGAAAATAAGGTCAAATACACAGAGGTTGTGGAGGTCATCATCTGTGAACGTGTAGAGATTGCCGTCATCCCTCTTCACCACATATTGAGGATAAAACACGGTCTTCTTCAGCATAGTCCTCGGAGATATGGTTTCAAGAGAAGTTATCACGTGCTCTGAGAAGACCTGCTCGCGTGGCCTTGTGAGTTTTGAGAAGTGGAACTTTGCAGCAGCAGAGGGTATTCCTGTAAGCTCTAGATCGTAAGGGGGCTCTGTGTCCACGGCAGAGTAACGCCACCGCAGAATCCTCCACAGTGGTTACGGACTCTGTGCGCACTTTCTGCATAGGAATCTTGCTCATAGATTCAAGTATCTCAGAAACCTTCCCCACTGTGGCAGATTCTGGTATTCTGGTTTCTTCTTCTTCTAGTATCGGCCTCTGGGTAGACCCCTCTGGTAGGATTGGCTTGAYAGTTCCTACCAGAGCGTCAAATGTACCCGTGGACGTTTCCTCCTTTGCCATTTTAGAGGAAGAGCCTTCTCCAGCTCTGGGGATAGCGGCTCTGCCCTTTCTTGCTTGTGCCTCTGCCAAAGACGCCTTTAAAGCTCGAACGAGATCCGGGTCATCATACTTTTCTTCATTTATCTCCTCTGGCGTCTCAGAGCTTGACCCCTTCTGTGGCGACTCCTCTACTGCTTTACCCTTGCCTTTCCCCTTAGGCTATGGAGATTTGTCTTTTGAGAACAGGGCAGCAGTAGAGTCCACTATCTTTAGTGGTCTGGCAGAGGTTGCCTTCTTTGGCTCTTCTGTCTTCTTCTCTGTCTTCTTCTCCCCCTCATGACGATCATGGTCATCACCTCCTTGATCGTCATGGATTTTAGTGGCTTCTGCTTTGCAAGTAATAAGGGGAGCCTTCTTTAATCGCTTCAAAACTTTGGATGCCGCCCTCTCCATCTTTTGAATGACCTCCTCAGCGATCATAGAGGCAGTGTTGATATCTATCCCTGTGGCCCATTTCATCTTAGAGATGCAATGATAGATCTCATTTATGAAGTTATCACCTTCTTTGACGAGTTTCTTCGTGCAGTCTCTTATAGCTTCGTTGCTTGCTCGGGATTCCTTGAGGAGTTAATCAGTGTATTTCTGCACAATCTCTCCAAGGGCCTCAACCATTGCGTCTAGCTCTCTGTGAGTGGCTAGATGGTTAATGTTAGCCCTGGAGGATTTAGAGTCAACACCATAGGTGACCGCAGAGGAGAACATCCCTTTGATCTCGTCTTTGAAGGCAGAATAATTCGTGTAGCCGATGGAAATAAAGTCTGTAGCGAATTGGGCGGCAACCTCTGATAACTCTGTCTTGAGCTTTTGGATTGAAGAAGGGTTGAGAGACAGGGCGTTGAAGGCTTCTGTGAGGTCTTCTTTGTGAAGGACAGAGCTCTGAAGGGCTGAAAGTGTCGCCTTGAGTTCTAAAGTTGTGGATGTCAACTCCTTCAGAGCCTCTGTGATTGGTGCAAAAGCCTCTGTCGATGGTTG
>NW_020204250.1:11972-13146 GCF_001531365.2 Cynara cardunculus var. scolymus
CATATCGCCAAAGACCAGACCAAAGAACCTTTGCAGAATTAGATTTGGATGATTTAGGTCCACTTTGGCGTTCTTTTGTGCCTTCACTTTAGATTTCTCACCCCTCTGAGTAGCGCACACTTTCTTGATTAATCCCACCATGTCTTCGAATATTAGCTGTGCGTAATCAAAAGGCAGGTTGAAATAGATTCCATATACGATGGAAAGAATGGTGTGAGAGGCTTGGTCATGGCTGCCGACCTTACTTGTTAGAAAACAATTCACGATCGAGAACAGAGTGTTCCAAATTGGGGGAAGGCCTTTTCGTTTGAATTCAGTCCTCTTAGCAATTTTTGTCTTGGCAGTGTAGGAGTGAAATTCAAGAAATTGGATCAATTYGGCVTCTGTTGGTGATGGGGCAAAGGTATCCAAATTAAGAGTTTCCAGGGAGGGTAGACGGAGGGCTGTTCGCAAGGTATTCACATTTAGTTCCATTGGAACAAGCGATTTAATGGTCGGGTGTGAGGCGTAACCTACAATGCTCAATCCAGAGTTGTCGAGAGTAGTGATATATGAGCTTAGCAAGAATTGGGTAATATATGTTTCAGGGGTGGGTTTAGTGGCTGAGAGAGCATAGTATAATGGATGGTTGCGAAGAATTTCAATGAGGGGATAGGTAAATTCAGGAAAACTAGATGAAGATGGAGCGAAGAAATAATTATTTGGTTTCTTTACCAGTACAACTTTCTCGTATCGATTTTGGAAAAACGATAGAGCATGAGACGTTAGACCTTGGGATTGGGTTACTTCGTTGTCGCTTGAGACATTTGCAGATTGAGCGGAGRCGGAGGAGCTGGAAGACATAATTGCAGGTTTTGGCCGGAAAGCTTGTTCGTCGAAGTAGGGAGTATTGTAAAGGTTTACGTTTTGGGGGGAAAGGGGTATTTATAGTGAGGGATTTGAAAACAAACCGTTTATTGGGAGAAATAACATGATGAGTGGCTATAGGTAGTGACGAATCAAAAATATGACACGCAATGTTGGGAAGACGCACGATTGATGACGTGCGCCCCCGTTTCTGACACGCGCGTGATTTGCTTTAACCATTATCCACAGAACCACGCGCACCATATCAACAGTAGAGAACTATAAGAGAGTTCTGTCAGAGGCCTAAGGGTAACAGAGCCTCTGTGAT
>NW_020204251.1:0-1401 GCF_001531365.2 Cynara cardunculus var. scolymus
GAGGGGGAGTGTTTTCAATAAAAATCAAACCATAGAAGGTGCCAAAACTTTTGAAGTATTGTTAGCTCTCATTTCATTCAAATGTAAAAGTATTGAAAAAGTAATTTCTACAAGTGTCGACAGAAGATGCCTACCACAGAAGATCACAGAGGACCATAAACAGAAGTTCAATGTACAAGTCAAAAGACGACAGAACCTCTGCAGTCTATCATAGAGGTTATGGAAGAAGATCCTCAAGAATCAAGTGCTTTCAAGTTACATCCAGCAGAGCCTCTAAGATGACTCACAGAGGGTCTGCAACAATATCTTCTATGGTATAGTTCTTTGCTGTTTTACTAAGGTTAGTTAGCTACTCGTGCTTCTCACGTGACTACTTTTGTAATCCGCGTTATTTGGACGGCCTGGATCGTTTCACACGTCTAGGTCATGTCAGACAAGAGGTTAGGAAATAGTATAAATAGTAGCTTCTTCCTTTGTAATCAGCGCCGCTTCCAAGATTATAATCGTCTAAATTTCAATTCAATTGAAATACATTTGAAGCCTTTCTCGTATGTTCTTATTATTCATTGTCTGCTTGTTCTTCATTGTTCTTGATTCATTGCTGTATTTGATTCTTACTTTGTTTCCGCTGCACTGTGTTTGTCATATAGATCATTTAGAGTATTGGGTTAATATAAGAACTGAGTTAATAGATCCTATCAATTGGTATCAGAGCAGGAATCGAATTCTAATTTGATTTATTCTGTTCTTGATATTAATCTTCATTCGCTCAAGAACACAAGTCTTCTTTCTCAGGTTTTCTGTTTTTCACTGTTTCATCAGTTTCTTSGTTTTCATATTGTTCTTCTTCTCTCAATGGCAAATCTAGCCAACAATTCCTTTATGAGCACTGGTTCACAATCGAAACCTCCCACGCTTATACGTGAGGAGTACCCACAGTGGAAAGTACGTATGGTAAACTTTTTAGAAGGTATTCATCCACGAATCTGTGAATTTCTTTACAATCCTCCCTATGTTCCCATGAACCTAATTTCTAGAGTTCCAGGAACTGGAACAACACCAGAAATTACAGAGCACTATGAACCACGTACTGAAGCAAACTGGAACGATGAGGACAAGATTATCGTCGAGTTAGGAAGCAAATGCAAACATTTGTTGATTATGGCTATTCCTAATGACATCTTTAAGTGTATTGATCAGTGTCAACTGTCCATGGAGATCTTGGTAGAACTGGAGAAGCTAATTGAAGGTGGAAGGAAAATGCTTAAAAACAATCGTTCAATCTGCATCGACGAGTATTACAGCTTTAAGGAAAAATATGGTGAGTCTCTGTCGGATACTTACTCAAGACTAAACACGTTAATCGACAACTGTAAGAGGTATGGCATCCCAAGAACGGCA
>NW_020204251.1:3186-4301 GCF_001531365.2 Cynara cardunculus var. scolymus
TGTAAATGAGTCTCTCTTAGAAAACGTTTTTAACTCTGAGCTCTTTGGAAAGGCTACGTCTAAGCATGAAGATGCCTCAGATCTTAAAGCAAGTCCTACACAAGTTGTAGAGACTGCTATTGATCCTGAGAAAGGTAAGAAAGAGACTCCAAAGCAAAGTAATTCTCAAAGCTCAGTCTCCTCAACACATAAGCCTACTTATACTTGGAAGTAAAAGGAAAAATGGCCTCTGTCTAACAAAGCTTCTATTTCAGTAAGTGCGGGTAAACCAAAGGAGGGACAAATACAAAAGTTTTTTAAAAAGCATTTCAAAAAGGAGCTTAGAATAAGAAAGGAGTCTTGTAATAAGAAGCCCGTACCTAGGAAGGGCTCTAAAATCAAAAACTCTGCACCCTTTTTTGAGGAATTTAATAAAAAGTTTATGCAAGTTTCTTGTGATGTCTCCTTTTGTAAATGTTTCGATATCATGCATACTCTTTCCACACACMTTCACAACTCTTCATGTTTAGTCTCTCATCCTAAGAGTCAAAACTCTGGGGTGAATAAGAGACACTCTGTCAATTCTTCCAAGAAATGTAAGGCCAAACCAAAGTATGTTACGACATACCTTAAGCTTCTAATTCTAAAGGACCCAATTGGAAGTGGCTATCTAAATTAAACGTTGTATGATCGCAGAATCCACATCATGTGTCTACCTGGGTTGCCGATTCAGGGTGCTCGAGGCACATGACTGGTACATTAGAGCTTTTATCTTCGTATTTAAAGCAAGAAGGAGGCTCTGTAGCCTTTGGTGGAAACCAGAAGGGGAAGATTAAGGGCTACGGGATGATAGTGAAGGGTGTGATCAAAATGAACCAAGTTTCATACGTGGATGGACTTAAACACAACCTTATAAGTGTTAGCCAACTCTGCAACAATGGTCTAGATGTACTTTTCAAGGTCAAACATTGCATCACGTACAAGGCAGATACTTTGATAGAGGTGCTGAGAGCCAACAGAAGAGGAGACCTGTACCTTCTATGCTTTGACTCTTTAGAAGGCAAAGAAGAAGTCAGTCTGGTGTCCTCTGTGAAGAACGAAGAAGCTTGGCTCTGGCATACCAGGTTTTGTCATCT
>NW_020204251.1:8127-9811 GCF_001531365.2 Cynara cardunculus var. scolymus
GCTACACGAATTACTCTTCATTCAGAGACGAGATCAAGGAGATGTTCTCTTCTACGGTCACCTACGGCCTCGACACCAAGACCTCAAGGGCCAACATCAATCATCTGGCAACTCGCAGAGAGCTGATGCTATGGTGGAAGCCCTAGGGAATGTTGTGACCAAAAACATTACCCAACTTCTTAAAGAGGCCCGTGCCTCCAATACAGCGATCAGAGACAGCACATCACAACTCGTGAAAGAGGGTGACCTCCTCAGACGCGAGATATACAGAAGCGTCTCCAAACTGAAGTGGGCAACATAGATAGACATCAATCACGCCTCTGAGCTTGCAAATGAGGCAATAAAGAAGATGAAGAAGGCAACCATCAAAATTTTGCAGAGGTTGGAGAAGGCTTCCCTGGATACATGCAAGGCAGAAGCCAAAACGAACCATGACGATCAAGAAGGTGATGACCATGATCGTCATAAGGGGGAGAAGAAGGACAAGAAGAAAGCCTCAGAGGCAAAGAAGACTCCTGCCAGAGCACCTGCCAGAGGTGTCCAAATTGGGGAACCTACAGCTGCAAAAGGCAAGGAAAAGGCTCCAGAGCCTAAAGGCAAATGAAAGGCCAAAGTTGTAGAGTATCCACAGAAGGGGTTGTCGTCAAGAACAGAGACCCCCAAGGAAATTGATGAAAAGAAGTATGCTGATGACCAAGAGCTCCTCAAAGTGTTAAAAATATCTCTGGCAGAGGCTCAGGCAAAGAAGGGCAGAKTTCCAATGCCCCACAGAGAAGGAGAAGGCACGTCATTGATGTTCCCACAAGTCCAAGAAACGTCCACGGGTACGTTTGATGCTCTGCAAGGAACTGTCAAACCAATCCTTGCAGAAGGATCGACCTAGAGGCCAATTATGGAAGAAGAAGAGTTCAAGGTGCCAGAGGCTTCTATAGCAGGTAGGGTGTCTGAAATATTTGAATCCATGAGTAGGATTCCCATACCTCAAGTCAGACCAGAGCCCGTTACTACTTTAGAAGAAGTTCTGGTGTGAAAGTACTCTGCGATAGACACAGAGCCCCCATATGATCCAGAGCTTACTGGGATCCCCTCTGCCGCAGCAAAATTCTAGTTCTCAAAGTTAATAAGGCCTCGTGAGCAGGTCTTCTCAAAGTACATGATTACTTCATTGGTGACAATTTCACCAAGGACCTTGCTAAAGAAGACTGTGCTCTACACTCAGTATGTCGTGAGGAGAGAAGATGGCAACCTCTACACTTTCACAGATGCTGACCTTCACAACCTCTGCGTGTTTGATGTCATCTATATGCACAAGATTCTCAACATCTACATGGAGAGGAGGTCCAGCTATCAAATATCGCTTAGAAGGCTGGTAGAAGTCATGCGCGCTCAAGTAAGGTATTACAGCCAGAAGGACTTCGAGCTGGCAATAAGGTTAGTGCAGAAGAATCTAAAGCTCTTTCCTCCATATAGCAGGCCTGGTTGGGTACTTAGGTATCTTCCAAACTCCATTATCCACAACCCCATTTTTGGGTTTGTGTATTTGGATAAGGATGATATCCTCAGGTTCTATGACCCAACAGAGTCCCACAAATACTCAACAGAGACATTAGAATGGATTTTCAAAAGAGCGGCGACAGAGGTGGACATAGGACATCTCAGAACGGGTGAAGTGTCTCCCATCTTG
>NW_020204251.1:11110-12880 GCF_001531365.2 Cynara cardunculus var. scolymus
AAAACGGTTCAATTTAAAATCCCTCCCTATAAATACCCCTTCCCCCCCAAATCAAAAACCTTTACCTCTCTCAAATACTCCGGCGAACCTGGATCTTGCATTTTCTCAAGCAAAAAACCTGCAACATGTCTTCCTCCTCCGCATCTGCACAATCCGTCAATGTTTCGAACGACAACGAAGTGACGCAGGCTCAAGCATTGACATCCCATGCACTGTCCTTCGTCCAAAACAGATACGAAAAGGTYGTGCTCGTCAAAAAGCCAAATAACTACTACTTTGTTCCTTCATCCACAGGTTTTCCTGAATTTACCTTTCCTTTACTTGAAATACTAAGAAACCGTCCCCTGTTCTTTGCCCTATCTACTACTAAACCTACCCTTGAATCCTACATTACCCAATTTCTCTTGAGTTCTTACATAACAACTTTGGACAATTCTGGACTGACCATCATTGGATACGCCTCACACCCCATCAATAAATCGTTGGTACCTTTGGAACTTAATGTGGACAATTTGAGAACTTCCCTGCGTTTACCCACACTGGAAGCCCTTAAATTAAATGCCTATGCTGCACCCCCAACAGACGAGGAATTGATTCAATTCCTAGAATTCAACTCCTATGCGACCCCAATCGTAAAACGAACCCAATTCAAGCACAAAGCACTACCTCCAGTCTGGAATACCCTGTTTTCAATAATCAACTGCTGCTTGACTGGGAAAGTGGGAAGCCATGACCAGACCTCGCACGCGATGATGTCCATTGTCTACGGGATCTACTTCAACCTGCCACTCGACTATGCTCAACTAATTTTCAAGGACATGGTTGGTTTGATCAAAAAAAGTGTGCGAGTCAAAGGGGAGAAAAGTCAAAGGTCAAAGCACAGAAGAAGGCCAAGGAAGACATGAACCAACCCAACCTCATTCTTCAACGGTTCCTTGGTCTTGTCTTTGGAGATCTGTTAGCAGCTAAACTRCCCTATGTGGAACCAAACGCAAGGCTGTACCCGTTCAAGGAATTCCACCCAACTGAGCATGAGCAAGGGTACAGAAGCCCTAGACCTTTATCAAGAGCCATGCTCAGGTTTCTTAGCCACGAAGATAGGAAGGCCTATAGATGTGGATTAAGGCGACCAGAACCGGTCCCTAAGACCCCACCACGAATAGGAATCCCCATAGGTGAGCAAATTGAAAAAATGAGGGTTGAGGGACGTACGGAAGAGCCTGCAGAGGCTGGTAAAATGAGTGAGGCAGTCCCTAGAATCCCTAGTCCCCCACCCAAGAAGCATAAGAAGACACAGAAGGGTGCCGACTCTTCTGTGAAGAAGAAGGGGAAGAAGAGGCCTGCAGAAGAAGAAGGCCCAAGTGGTCCTCTGCCAAAGTCCAAAAAGAAGAAAACCAAGAAGGCTCAACCAACAGACCATGTGGTCACAGAGCCTGTAGTCACAGAGCCTGTGGTCACGGAGGCTGTGGCATAAGAGAGCCCGGCAGAGGCTACCACTCCTAAGCGCAGAAGATTGCGCAAAGTCGTACTAGATGTTTCCCGAACAGAACAAATCCATGACGTTCTCTTCAATATCCAAAAGGAATTCAAGGCGCCAATCAACATATCCAAGTTGGGGACAGAGGTCATCTTAGAAGACAAAGAAGAAGAGGAAGAGGAGCTAGGTGAGGGAGAACAAGATGCCAAAGGCACACAACCCAGCCCACCTCCTAGTGCATCCCATGCTTCTAGGGGCCCTGTTCTAGAGGGATCCCCTATTGAACAAGGCAC
>NW_020204252.1:0-3524 GCF_001531365.2 Cynara cardunculus var. scolymus
TTGAAAATTGTAAGAAGTAAAGGAAAGAATGTATCAAAATCATGAGTGAAATAAAAAAATTAATTTACATGAAACAGATTTCATGAAGGTGAAACTGGTTCATGACGTAATTGAACAATGAGTGGTGAACTGCTTTCATGGTGAAACCCGTTTCAGTGATGGTGTAGGTGATCCATTCAGAAGATGAAATGAAAAATGAAACGGGTACAAAATGTAGGCGGTTCGTCATGAAATAATTGCAAGATGAAAAATAAATTAGTTTCATTAATAATAATAAATGTTAACGTAAAAATGTCAACGTAAAAATAATAAATTACGTTACAAAAAATGGATTCGTTTCATTAATAATATGATATACATGATATGGTTTCCTTAAATTAATGAATATTTGGTTTTACCCTTTTGCCCTTATTGGTATTATAAAATGTATTTTCAATTCTTTATTATTTTTAATTTGTAACATCCAATTTCTAATATGCCCAATTATTTGCTTAGTATATTTAATTATTGGGTTAAATAGAACTTATGATTTAGTGGGAATTTGGGTTTGAAATTTTAGAATTTTACTTCTTAGGAATATATTAGAGGATTTGGGAAAATTTCACTTCAAATAGATACGTAAAACTGATTTTTTTTGGAGATATTTTTTGGAATATTTTGTTGGATGTTATAGATTATCTCTTTATGTACGTGTAGGCGAAAATTTCATAGAAAACGGAGGTCCGAGTGAAAAGTTATGAATATTTTAAGTGTTGATAGTCAAAATGGGTACCTAGCCGGGCCAACCCTGCCCAACTCGAGTTTTAGCATTATAAATTGGAGTTTTGGCCCATTTTTCTTGTCATTTAAGTCTAGAACTCACATACACACTAGAGGTGCGATTTTCACACACATAAGCTTGATTCAACTCAAATCAAAGAGGAACTACAAGATCTTTGAAGGATTTGATCAACAAGTAAGGTATAATATATCTTTGCACTTGTTCTTGGTTGACATTCTTGTTTTATGGATTGCATGTTGAGATAGAGTTAGGGTTTCATATGGGTTTGATCTTAAGTGTATAAAATGAGTGTTTTTTAGTGTTTATGGCTTGAAATGATTATTAGATTCAAGAGATTATCAAGATTTAAGCAAGTTCATCATATGAACTTTGACTTGATCAAGTCAATGATTTGGGAGATAATATAAATGATAAAATGAAGGTTGGATTTTGGTTTTTTATGTCAAATATGTTATATTAAGTTGAGATCCAGAAATTGGAATAATTTGGAATCAAAATGGTTTAAGAAAAATGTTTGAAAATGAGAATTTCGACTTAAGAATGCATTGAAAGTGTGCAGAATTTGAAAATCTGTATAAAATTATAGAAAAATCCAAATGAGGTGAGGTCAATTTCCTTAGTTATATAATTGAGTCTAGTTTATTTCTTATTTTATGATCAAGACATGAATTCGAGCTTAAAATGGACAAAATAGTTCTGCATGCAGCAACTGTACATAGAAAATTAGGTAAAGTGTTTAAATAGGATATGTGTATATTATGAGTTTCTTGTATTGGTTGCTCATG
Organism: Cynara cardunculus var. scolymus; assembly: GCF_001531365.2. NCBI lineage: Eukaryota > Viridiplantae > Streptophyta > Magnoliopsida > Asterales > Asteraceae > Cynara > Cynara cardunculus. The sequence goes on from NW_020204252.1 coordinate 1,567, forward strand.
AGATTTTATACATTTACTCCAGAGGGGTAATTAGGACATGTTTTGATGCTTTGGAAGCAATCTAAGTGTGGTAGCTTGGATTTTCTTTGTGAGCTCATTTTAGAGCTTTTCGGTATTATACGGTTGCCCTGCGAGTTATATAGTTAATTATTACATATTGATTTGAACATATATATTTTCATATGAATGTTTTTGGTCTTGAATGGAGTCACACGATCTTGATTTGTCTTTGATTCCGTCTCTTGAGTCGATTCCTTACTACTATCTCGGTACATCGGTTTGCTTTCTAGATCCGGACTCGTTGTTTTGTTCCTTGAATTGTACGCCATAGTACGGGTACTACTTCGTGTGGTACACCGGAAGTTTATGGCAAAGTCAAGATCCCGGGTTGGASGGGTGAGACTTTCTGCGGTTGTGAATACTCATTGCTCGAAGAGGATGAAGAGCAATGAGTAGGGAACCTTGGCACGTACCCGGTAGAGGAAGGCGGGCAGTGTGAGGTTTCCCGTAATGTATGATTTTGACTCGGACTTTGGCATGAGCCTGGGAGGTGAAGGATGGGGTGATGCACTATCCTCGTTATGTTTACTGATTCGATCTCTTGGTTCTTGATATTTATTGGTATTCTAACGTTGCTGAATATATTTGGTCGTTGATCCTGTCTCCTTGTTGCATTGAGCATCAATGGTATGGTATATTATGGTGATTTGAATATGGAATCCTATGATCTTAGCATCCGTACGTAATTGTTCACTCGGTTTCTTGTAAGTCTCGGTTTACATCTGGATGATGTCTTGAACTCTTTTATTGATAAGAGTTTATTATATATGTTTATAAACATGTGTGATATTGATATGTAATACTTAACTATTTAACTCACTAAGCCTTGGCTTACCATTTAAGTGGCAACCTCTCTCAAGAAAGAAAACGGATAAAAAGAAAGAACCCATTGTCTGACTCGAAGATTTATCGGGGAACTTGAAAATTTCGATCTTGCTTTTGGGTAAATAGTAGCTTATTACCGTATCTCATAGTTGTAGTATGTGTAGCTTATATATAGTCATGTCTCGTATTCTTTTGCTACTTAATTCGGGTTGTAAGTAAAATCCGTTATATCCGGTTTGGAATTGTGTTTTGGGTGGTTTTATCACTAAAATAGAACGGATATTTTGAAGTTTTTCTAGAAATTAATATTCCATATTTTGAGGTTAATTAATGTTATGCTCAGATCTGTGTGTTTCAAAGTGTTGGTCCATTTTCATCGCCTCTGGTCCATTTTCATCGCTTCTGGACCAATTCATCGCCTCTGGTCCATTTTCATCGCCTCTGGACCAATTCATCGCCTCTGGTCCATTTTCATCGCCTCTGGATTAATTCATCGCCTTTGGTCTTTCATGGCCTCTGGTCCCTCATGGCCTCTGGTCCTTCATGGCCTCTGGACCTTCATGGCCTCTGGACCTTCAATTCATTGCCACTGGTCTTCTTCCAGACTTAGGCATTTCAGCAGCATTTGGTCCATCGCCTGCCTCTGGACTAATTCATCGCATCTGGTGTTCCTCCACACTTAGTCATTTCAGCAGCATTTTCAGATTTTCCATCATTGGCCCCGATTACTTTGACAAAACTTTTAGAATAATTAGGATCAATTTTGGTCCCAATAATCAATAAATTATATTTTATTGGAGATTTTATAAAATTGGTAATTTGGGGTTTGCTCAAGCGAGATGTTACATAATTTCCATAAATAATCTTGATTAATCTTAACCATTGATCAAGAAAATGGATGGTTGAGATTGGTTTACACAGTTTACACAAATGGAGGCGGTTTTTATTTGATCGCTCATATATATATATATATATATATATATATATATATATATATATATATAGGGGTTAGTTCAAATACTAACCAAGATTTTTGTATTAACTTTGTTAACCAAGCTCAACCAATCATATTT
>NW_020204252.1:3909-13286 GCF_001531365.2 Cynara cardunculus var. scolymus
TGTGTTCATATATACACTAGCTGCATATCTCTTGCTCCTGAATGTATTCATAATGAAGGAACTATTGTTCACAAACTGTTCATATTGTGTTCATACCTGTTTTTTTATTTATTTACTTTCGTGTAATAACTATTTTTATTATATTCATATTGTGTTAATAAATGATATACAGTCCAAGTTCATATATATTTCAATTTTTGTTCGTATTTGTCACAATAGTTCATATATATATATATATATATATATGTGTGTGTGTGTGTGTGTGTGTTCATATGGTTCTTACATTAACAAAAATAAATTAATAAAAATAATGAGATTTTTTGATTTTGTAACTCCCAATTAATGATATGGGAGTTACATAAAAAAATTACATAAATACCCTTTTCCTCTTTGTTCACATATGTTCTTTGAAATTGTAAACTTAAAAATTTATTTTTTTTATCATGATTAATCACAACCCTTTATTGTAAGAATCAATGGCCAAGATTGGTTAACAAAGTTAACACAAAAATCTTGGTTAGTATTTGAACCAAGCTCTCTCTCTCTCTCTCTGACCGTTTTCGTGAGAACGGTTTTTTACACTTGAAATTTCATAACAGAACATTGTGAAGGTAAAAGAAATCCAAACCTTCACAACAAAAACACTGTGAAGTTAACCTTCATAGTTTTTTGCTGTGAAGTTTTAAGTGTAAAAAAGTAGTTTCACGGGTCTCACGAAAACAGCTTGGTCTCACGTGATCCCAAGTGTGTGTGTGTGTGTGTGTATATATATATATGCTAGAAAAGTACTCACACAATGCAGCGATATACATATCGATGTTAATGTTTCGTTTTATTCTTATCTCTATCGATGTTAGAATACAATTTTATGTGATTTTAAGAAAGCATTAATGTTTTTATTTTTGAATAAAATATAAATTTGATGATGTCATAAAAATTTGAAAAAATAACATAATATAATTTTTTAAGTTTAATAACAAAGCAATTTATTTTATATATATTAATATAATTTTTTATAAAGATAATAACTAAGTATTCTATTAGAACTAAATGATTATCCTAATTATATTTTATATTTTTTTATAATTAAAAATGAGATGTTTATCATGTACTTGTAATCTTAAATTTTAAGTAATATATATCAATAAACAATACTTTATGCATAAAAAATGGTTTTTAATAATTTTTTTTTAGTTTTTTATTTTTATGTTCATTTGTGATCACAATGGATCACTTGGTGATACTTATCAAGTTATTTGGTGTTTACAATATGTTAGGTTACTTATTAGGTTTATTTTGAAGAGAGAAAAGAATATTTATAAAATATTCATAGTAATCTTTACTTCAATTTTTAATTAAAATTTAACAAAATTATTAAAAGAAGGTCTCCTACATATATACATGTATTTATATAATCATATATTGCTTAGTTTTATACATTTGTATGTATAATATAATTTAATTCTTTTGATGATATTGAGTTTATAATGGATATCAAGAAAAATGTGTTCTAAAAATGAATAAAAATAATGAGAATAAGACTTAGGGGCTGTTTACCAAACGTTTATCCTGGTAAGTATTTACTAAGTTATATTACCTTACCGGATGAATATGTCAATTACTAATAATCTTACATGATAAGAGCGAGACACGGACCGAGAATCTTATCCTGTAAGTGAAGACGATACCTCTTACCACGGTTAGCATTTATCAGGTAAATTGTGGTATCTAATGCCGTTTTGGTGGACTAAATTATTACCGGGTAAGAAAGTGATAGTGTTGAATTTTACCGGTAAACACTTACCAGATAAGTGTTTAAGTGTTTGGTAAACGGCCCCTTAAACTAGATATTAGATAAAATTTTATATTGTATAAAAATATAAATAAATTCACCAAAATTATATAATAATTAAATAACAATTATAAATTTATAGTACTAAAAGATCGTATTGTAGTTAATATGTTATATAAAAACCACCTAAGTTTTTCTCTCTTTTTCTTTTGGTGGACGTTGCAATCAACCGTAGCTCTACAAAGATGAATAGCAAAACATCTACAACTTGTTGAGGAAAATAAAAACAGAGAAGGAAGCGTGTTCAGGGAGAAATCGAACAGCAAGGGCGGCAAACCACGGCGAGCCAGGGGGTGGTGATGGAGGGATCGGTCATGATTTTTTGTTCATTCAGAAGAGAAGGCTTAATAAATGTGACTCTCTCTATCGTGTATGATTCGAGGTTATCTACAAAACAATTGGATTAATGAGGCGCAGCAACTGTCTGATGAAATGCCCCATCGGACATGGAACTCAATGAACGAAACCTTACAAGACGCTCTCGAACTTTTGAAGAAGATGCCAAAGCGTGATGTAGTATCGTCGAACACGATCCTTCAGATATGCACAGCAGCAAAAATATTGCTTAAAGCTCGGATCTTTTTCAAGATGATTCCTGATAAAGATTGAACCACTTGGAATATAATGATTGCACGCATCAGAACAAAAAATGCTTCCCAAATTCTTCAAAACAGAATCAAACCCGATCAGGCAATGTTTACTGGTTTGATTTCTGTTTGTGGATAACCTGGGTACACGGTTGGGGGAAGCAATGCACTTATGCAATCATGATTGATGTTCTTGGTAGAAAAGGGATGTTAGCCGAAGCATGTGAATTGGTTAAACATTTGCCACTTGAGTTTCCAGCATATACGTGGGAAACGATGCTGAGTTGTCATGGGGTCCACGAAAATTTTGAACTCGGGGAAATGGGAGCACGAAAGCTTTCTGGTACGCAGCCTATATATGCTGCAATGGTTGTGCTTTTTTCAAATATATATGTTGAAAGAGGTATGTGGGAAGATGCGGCTAACGTTAGAACTCTGCTAGAATGTCATGGAGTGAAGAAAGATTTGGTGTGTAGTTGGATTTAGTTGAAGGGTCAGGCATTTCGGTTTGCTTACTAGGAGAGATTGCATATCCAATAATTACGCAAGAGACGATCAAAACATGGAATCTTCTGCAACAATGTGTTGTAAGTTTTAATCTTCTGCTTTAGCTGCCTTACACACTACTCTAGGATCTGTTGAACACAAAGAGGCTGCTATTTGTGACAATAGAAACAAGGTTGTTATTATTGTGTTCAGATTTAAGCCAATACTCAGGGAGGCTGCTGTTACAACAAGATTTCAAGTTTCAACACACCAAACATAAAAGTTTCATCTTTCACTCAATTCCATCTTTTAGGTATATAATTAACATCCACAACAGAATCTCAAATATTCATTAGAACGAAGGCTAACCTATTTAAATCTTTAAAATATTTCCATCCACAACAGAATCTCAAATATTCATTAGAACGAAGGCTAACCTATTTAAATCTTTAAAATATTTCCATCCACAACAGAATCTCAAATATTCTCAATTGAAACAAAATACAATTTTAAACTTTACTATTTTTTGATACTACAAGACCATAAAATGATTCAAATATTCATTAAGCAATCCACCAAAAAACACCACCTTCTTGGATGACTCTGTAAGAGACTGAGATGACGTACCATGATCAAGTAATTCACATCAACGTCAAGGTTTTGGGAAATGATCAGCCAGCTTGTAGTTGCCTTTTCTACTGAATCACCTCAATTCTCACAGAGGATGGCCCGGTAGTATTTGTCTCCCGTAGATCCTCAAGATTCGGGCATGGCCAGATATTAAGTTTCTTAAGGCAGGGGAGGCGTTGTACGACCTCTGAAACTAATTCCATCTCCATAAAATCATAGATCAATAGATTCATTAGAGATGGTGGAAGAAGAAATGATGTTGAAGTCACATCTTCTGCATTTGCAACAAATGAAACTACTCATGAATTTTAATGCCTATACATGATACTACAATACCATAACATGATTCAAATATTCATTAAGTAATCCACCACCTTTTTTAATGACTGCAAGAGACAAAGATGACGTACCATGATCAAATAATTCACATCAACATCAAGGATTTGGGAAATGATCAGCTGCTTGCCAGCTTGTAGTTGCCTTTTCTACTCAAGCACATAAATTCTCAAAGAGGACGGGCCAGTAGTATTTGTCTCCCGTAGATCTTTAAGTTTCGGGCATGACCAGATATTAAGTGTCTTAAGGCAGGGGAGGCGTTGCAAGACCTTTGAAGCTAATTCCACCTCCATAAAATTAGAGAACAATAGATTCATTAGAGATGGTGGAAGAAGAAACGATATTGAAGTCACATCTTTTTAAATTTGCAACAAATGAAACTATTCCTGAATTTTCTCCAGATAAGTTAAGATAAACAAGTGATGTTGGGTAATTTTGAATCCCCCATTTTGACATGGGCTTATTTAAGCATCCTGTCGCTAGGCCTCTCAAATTAGGAGGCCACAACCCACAAGGAAATGAGTAATCCATACTTAGACAATTATATATCTCCAAGTATTCCAAAGATGTGAGACTTCCCAAATGCTCATGAGGAAAAAACTTTAGATTCTTACAACGACTAATCTGAAGATATTCCAGGGGAATAATATCAAAACCTTTATCTGAAATTGATTCTAAGTTATCACAATGATAAACCCGAAGAACCCGAAGAAAGGATGGGAGCTCGTGCAATGATACCAGCTTTTTACAATGATTTATTTTCAACTCCCTTAAACTCACAAGAAACTTGCACGCCTTCGACTCTGATTCACACAAATATCTCGATTCATCACATCCATTGATGCTTAGATGTTCAACTTCCCCAAGAAGCTCTAAAACTTCTCCATTTAGTGGAGCAAATCCTTCAATATCCTTTATTGTCAACATACTAATTGATGAAGACACACCAACCATGCTTTCAAATACATCTTTAGAACATCCTTCTATATGTAAAACCCAAGTGACGGTATTAAATCAATTGAGATTTCAACTAGTTTTGGACAATCTCTTATAAAAACATTACCAAGACAAGGAAACGATCTTGCAATTCCATCATCGTCCCCACGTCTAGTTGACCATCTCTCCCAACCTTTCATATTACTAAATCTCAAAATTTCAATTGATGGAAATACAATACCATGGAAAGAATCATTAGGTCCAAACAACTCCAAACCCAAAGTCTTTACCCCATGCATGCCTTCCACAGACAACTCCTTTATGATTTTATACAAAATTTTCTAAAACAGGGTAAAAAGTTGACTTTCAAGTCCCAAAATAACCATTTATACCATTTCATGCTCAATTCTATATCATATTGTATCAAATCCAAATGTTTATCAAAAAATAGCATAATCTTCATAAAAACTTCAGAAATCTAAGCTCTTTCCATCAAAATCATCATTTTGACTACTATGACTTTGAAAAGTCAAACATTCATACTTTCATCCAATAATTTCAACTAATTCTTGTAATTTTATCCATCCTTTTACTAAATAACAAAATATATATCCTAATCTACTCAAAATACTAAAATGTCATCAATTTCACATCAAACCCTAACCCTAATCTCCATCAAACGATCCAATACATGAAATAGACAAAGTTCGGAGCTTTATACCTTCAATTTCTTGTTTGATTCACCAAGAATGATGTTAGATCACCTCCTATATGTGTGAAATCGCAACTCAATAACCCCAGAAATTCGTAGAAGTGAAATGGGCCAAAATGGGGTTTTTCCCGAATTAAACTCGTTTTGGGTCGGGTTGACCCATCACCCATTTTAACCACCTAACACTAAAAAAGTCATTACTTTTCGTTCGGACCTCCGTTTTCGATGAGGTTTTCGTCTGCGCATTCGTTACAAGATAATTTATAACTTACAATAAAAATATTCCAGAAAATACCTCCCAATGAAAGCTGTTTTACATATTTGTAGGTGTTATGTTTTCCTCTGCAATTTTGTCGTTTTTGATTTTGAGTTCGGAATCCCGTAAAATTTTTCCGACACCTCCAACGACTCCTAATAGGTCCAAAACTTAGTTGCAAAGCTTAACATCCAATCAACCACCTTCTGTTTGAGTGTTGTGCGCGTAGTTTACCGAAATAGCAACGTAAATTGTAAAACTTGCATAAAATGCAATCTACACGACTTTTTCGACTTCCGCCACTTCTAACACTTCATATTAACTTATTCACAGGTGTTTCAATCTTTACATCACCATTTAGATCATCCTTTCAAGTTTTGGGTATATTTTTCCCATTTAGGCACTCTTGTTACCTACCCGATTTCCATTTAGGCAACGTACTTTGTATTATGAACCCCCACATCATCTAATTATGTCATTTGTGAGATTTTAGCACCAAACTTACCTCCTACATCTCGTTCTAACTATGGGTTCTACTTATAACTCACTAGTACACTTGCCATGTTAGCAAATTCTCTTTTTAAACAATTATCACATAAAGTATGTTTTAACATATAATACATATTTAGAATCACTAGTTAAGCATATTTAGAAGGGTGGATGTTATCCGTTTGTTTATAACGATAGATCGCATATCCAATAATTACTGAGGAGACGATCAAAATATGGAATCTTCTGCAACAATGTGTTGTTGTAAGTTATAATCTTCAGCTTCAGCTGCCTTACACACTACTCTAGGATCTGCTGAACACAAAGAGGCTGCTATTTATGACAATAGAAACAAGGTTGTTGTTATTGTGTTTAGATTTAAGCCAATGCTCTCCAGTTACAGCAGCAGACAATCAACACTCAGAAATTAGCCCAATGATACACACTTTAGCCCATATGAAACATTTCATGTTTCAACACACCAAACACAAAATTTTGATCCAATTCCATTGTTTTAGTTTTAGGTATATAATTAACATCCAAAAGTCAATTATGGGGACATAATACAAAAAATAAAACCATATACAATGGTCCTACCAAGGAAAAGAATCAAGACATACATAAATAGAGTGACAATCTTCTTCAGGGTGCCATCTTGATCATTTTCATGACATCCGGTCCTTGTAACAACTCTGCACCAGACATAAAAGGCCTCACCTTTATGTATAGGCCTCACCTTTATGTATATGTATATATCATATGAAATTTCCATATATACAACTGTTTCATAATTTTCTACTTGTTTTTTCAAAATATTCTTTAAAATACTTCCATCCACAAAGAATCTCAAATATTCTCAATTGAAACAAAATACAATTTTAAACGTTACTATTTTTTAAAGGTCGGGCATAATACCTATAACATGATACTACAAGACCATAAAATGATTCAAATATTCATTAAGCAATCCACCAAAAAACACCACCTTCTTGAATGACTCTGTAAGAGACAGAGATGACGTACCATGATCAAATAATTCACATCAACGTCAAGAATTTGGAAAATGATCAGCCGATTGCCAGCTTGTAGTTGCCTTTTCTATTGATGCACCTCAATTCTCAAAGAGGATGACCTGGTAGTATTTGTCTCCCGTAGATCTTTAAGTTTTGGGCATGACCAGATATCAAGTTTCTTAAGGCAAGGGAGGCTTTGTAAGACCTCTGAAACTAATTCCACCTCCAAAAAATCAAAGAACGATAGAGCTATTGGAGATGGTGGAAGAAGAAACGATGTTGAAGTCACATCTTTTGCTTTTGCAACAAATGAAACTACTCCTGAACTTTTTCCAAATAAGGTTAGATGAACAAGTGATGTCGGGTAATTTTGAATCCCCCATTTTGACATGGGCTTATTTAAGCATCCTATTCCTAGGCTTCTTAAATTAGGAGGCCACAACCCACAAGGAAATGAGTAAGCAATACTTGGATAATTATGTATCAGCAAGTCTCCCAATGATTTGAGACTTTCCAAATGCTCATGAGGAAATAACTTCAGATTCTTACAATTACTATTGTAAAGATATTCCAGGGGAAGAATACCAAAACCTTTATCTGAGATGGATTCTAAGTTATCACAACGATAAACTGAAAGAGTCTCTAGAGAGGATGGGAGCTCGGGCAATGATACCAACTTTTTACAAAGACTTATTTCCAGCTTCCTTAAACTCACAAGAAACTTGCACGCCTCCGCCTCTGATTCACACAAATATCTCAATTCGTCACACCAACTGATGCTTAGATCTTCAACTGCCCCAAGAAGCTCTCCATTTAGTTGAGCAAGTCCTTCAATATTCTCTATATCCAACTTACTATTTATGAAGACGCTGTCGGAAAATGTTTCAAAATTAAGTAAATAGGTTCAAGTGTTTTGGGTTGAGCCAAAGAAGGTTACCAACATTTGATTTATGATGATCAAGAATAACTCCAAAACAGTACCTGATAGGAAAAATCCGTTGCACCCTATTCATCATTATCCGTTGATCAGTGTAAGAACAAAAAGATTTATTGTGGCAAAGTAGCATCTGTTGAATACAAAACCAAAACTGAAATATGAAAGTAATATGGCAGAAATGGCCATGGCTCCAAGCATAAAAAAGCCACCAATTTAACACCCAAATGTTCTGATCTCGTAAAATTATTTTTTAAAGCTTATACAAGTAGAACATTTAAATTAACATTGTACAATGCTAAAACAATACAAAAGCATTATTCATAAGGAAAAGGGTCCTTCATTGATGCTTGCCAAACATGGTTTTCAAATTCTTACTCAATATATACTATTTAACCACTACACTCTAAGCATGTCTACTAAAGAATGTCAACCATACAACATTTCCAACCTCTTCTCAATCCGTTGCTGCATCACAAACTGAATATGGTGTTCCTGGTCTACATTATAACTAATTGCTTTAAACAAAACCAAAAAAATAAATACTAAAATTGACTCACATTTTGTCTGTTTTCCTCCCTTCTTTTCCTCGAAAATTCACTCGTTCTTTCTGTAGAAGTTCCTTCACCATGCAGTTTAAGTGTTGGATGCTTGACAACACATTTAGTCATCAAATCCATTGAATTCACTAATTCAAAGCATCTGTTCAAATAGACTAAACATGTATGATGCAAATAATTAATATGATTCAAAGCATCGGTTGACATTTCCTAGCAATCTCATAAAATTCTTCTCCATTGAAAACCATGTTGAAACAAATATTCAAATGCAACTTCCAGTACTAAACACAATCTAAAATAGCCAAATAAAAACCATCTGTTTGTTTACCCAGCATGTTCAAAAATTAAAATACCTTCTGCAACCTGAATATGATTCTCGATTTGGTCTTCTTGTAATATATATATATATATATATATATATATATCACAGTTGAGAACAAGATAATTGTGAGTCAACAATTATATGATTCGCATTTGATATAATACTGTTACATTAGTTAAATACTAAACATATAAATAGAGGGTCACTACAAAAATGCTGGGTATCAGCGAGGGAAAATTCCCTCGCTGATCCGTCGCTGAAAGT
>NW_020204253.1:0-5321 GCF_001531365.2 Cynara cardunculus var. scolymus
ATTCTCATAAGATTCTCGTTTAGCTCCAAACTTTCTTTCAACTTCCATAATCCTCTTCTTTTCTATCTCCATCTCTTTCCTTTCATCATTTAAAACCTTTTCCACTTTCAAAACTTTTTCTTTCTCTAAGTTTAACAGCTCTTTTACTTCAAACAATTCACTTTCAGATTTATTCACTTTAGTAGTTAAGTCCTCAACCTGTTTGTTTAACCTAACTGTCTCTTCTGTATCAGCACAGGTTTTCATCAGTTCATTAAGCTTTTCTTGCAAAATTCTCTTTTCTTCTTTCTCTCTCTGAAGAATACCATTCAGATAATTTGACCATCTTATATTCTTGCTAAAACTAGAAACTACTTCATCATACTTTTCTTTAAGCTCACGATATTCTTTAGTATAAAAAACTGCCATTTCAAAAAATAGAATGATCAGATAAGGATCTATGCTGTGAAATTAGATAAAAGAAATATGAATAGTTAAGCTCAAGAAGAATAGAAAAACTCAAAAACTGAAAACACAGACAAAAACAGATATACGATGATCCAAAAAGAAAATCTAAACACAAACAAACGAAGAAACCAAAAAACAGTTCAAAAACAATAAACCAAGTCCAAAAACCTGAGTCTAAGTCCAAATCAAACATTATCAACTCTTTACAATACAGATATTACACTTTTAAAAAAATGATCTATCTGCTCTCTGAAGTGTATCTAAAAATCCACGTGTATGTTCCGCTTATCAGTTGCTTCACACGAGCTGCGGTGACTTGTTCTGGTATGCTTCAAATCCAAAACTGCTGTCAAGACCTGTTAAGACCTGTCAAAAAGCTGTTACTGCTGTTCAAATCTGCTTATAACAAAACCTTGATGTACAAACACATCACAAATCAGCAGCAAAAACCGTGTAGCTAAAAGAAGCTTTCAAAAAGATCCAAATATGTTTAACAAAAGTATAATAAACCTGCTGCTTCTGTTTCAGTCCAAAACAGATGATACCTGTTGCTGCTTAAACAGATCCTGCTGTTGGTTTGTTGCTTTCAAGACAAACTCAAATACACTCAAAACAGCTTCTCAAATAACAAATACAAAACTTGTCTTTGTCCAAACACAACAACAATGAATTCAGTCTTCTTTGTGAATGTGTTAGCTGCWATATCAGTCCTATGTAGCTGGAATGTAACAAACTCAAATCAACACAGCTGCTTAGCTTCAACWAATACTTCTTAAACAGTCACAGTCTGCTGTCAATTAATGCTGCTTAAACTCAAATCAACCTGCAGTTTGACCTATGGTGAACCAAAATGAAGCTGATGTGTTTCATTATAATGCACAAAGCTAATAGAAATCTGATGATGCTTTACTGTTTTGCTGCTGTTTTGAAACCTGAGCTGCTGTTTTGATCGAACCAGACACCTGTACACAACTAAATGGAATTTAAAACAAATTGTAATAGGCTCAAAACAGCTATGAACAAACCTGCAAATAACCTGTCTAGATCCAATCACAACAACAAGCACACAGAACCTTTGTATTTCCAATCCTGCTGTCAAAAGTTATTGAATTTGTTAAACAGAACCTTGATGCTGCTTCAACCTTCACCTGCTGTTCATCGTCATCTTGGTCTCTGTATTACGTATGCTACTTCCTCACTAACTAATACAAGCAACAAAGAGATGAAATCTTATCAAAGCATAAGTCTCTAAACCTGCTTCCTCACTAACTAACACCAGACAGCATGTATCTTTAACCTGAAAGCAYAAGTCTCKAAACCGGACAGCATATACACCTTAACCTRTCAACACAATTGTAAACCGGACAACACTAGGTGTAAACCTGTCAATTCATGAATACACACCGGACATCACATGAATATAAACCTATCACAACTTGAATGTTAATCTGACAGCTTGAATGTACACCGGACACTATATGAAATACAGACACAGCACAAAATAGAATCCCAATTAAGAATCCCAATGAAAACAGTCAAAAATGGAATCGATTCATATCAAGATATTGAGCAATTTACCAAATTGAATCAAGAAACAATGAACAATTAAAATTCTGGGTAAGATGAATTAAGCGGATTAGAAATCCGGACAACTCCATGCACAGAATTTCTAAGTCCTAAACAGGTCAAGAGTCCGCTTAAGAAGTAATCGGTTTAGGTATAAACCGATCAAAAATGAAAACCTAAACTTAATACTTACATGATTTGTGCAAAACGTCCGGTGTACCTTAAACCGTTCAAGAAACCCGTTCAAGAAGTGAGCGGTGTAAACCCTTCTCAGTTCAAGTGGTGTGCGGTGTAGATGAACACCGCTTGAATTGCGATTTAGCCTTAGACTTGAAATTGAAGCTATGAAAACTAACCAGAGAACAATCCGATCAAGGCTCCTTCGGTTTATCTTTTCTTCGTTCAAATTGTGTGCGGTTGAGTTGGAGTGATTGTGAGCAGAGTGATTTTGGTTATTGATTTGGAGAATGAGCAAGTCTTTACTAAATATACTAATTGGACTAGAGGCTCTGTATCTATTGATAAGAGCTTCTATGTCAAAATCATATTTTTAGAAGTTTTAAGAAAAAGATTTTATACTTAGAATCTTTTTATGAAAAACAGACCAGAGAAGCTCTGGTTGGCTTACACGTTGAAGAAGAGGGGCTCTGGCTGATCATGTCTTTTGGAACCAGAAGCCCTGGTTAGTTCAACCAGAGGCTCTGGTCGAACATGAACTCTTCATAATTACCCTTTTTATGAAAAAAAGGCTATCTTATTGATTGAAAGTTTAACTAAAGTCCATTTTAAGAAATTATATGAGTCAGAAGTTCTGGTTAGTGCAACCAGAGGCTCTAGTCGAGGAACCAGAAGCTCTGGAAGAGAGACAAGAGGAGTTCTGGTCCTGATTATTGAAATATATTCCAAATGTGGTTTGGAACCAGAGACTCGATGGACCAAAGCAGAATCTGATTTTATTCCGCATGTTGTGAAATGATTATGTGATAAATGTTTTGGTGATCTCACCCTGCATTACATAAAAGGGAACCTCACTAGACATCCATGTCTAACCCTCATTTCGTGTTTTTTTTTTAAATTTGTGTGCAGGTAAAGATAATAAGGGAAGGAGCATTATGTGAATTACTTCCCTATGTGCTTAGCTGTTTTTGGAAGTATAAATGCTAGGATGCAAGAACATGTACTTTTGAAATGTTGGGTTGCGTATTTTACATTAAAGACATTTGTATTATGGATCTATGTGGGAGAAGACATGTATTCTATGTATAATATATGTGTTATATGCAATGTAAGGATTGGGGACAGGTAAGCAGTATGTACATAATGCTATGTGTTTTTAAACGATGTTCATGTTTTGTTGTTTCATTAGTGGTAGCCATATGCATGAAAGTCAGTGTCGCACTAAATCAAGATCCTATTTTCAATAAAGTTATCAACAAGCTCGTATGGAACATACATATTGGACCAGCAGAGTTCGAGCGTCGTTGGCATGAGATGATCGACCAATACAATCTGGGGGGTTATCCTTGGTTTACAAAGATGTATGCAATTTGACACTCGTGGATTCCTGCTTTTTACAAGGACACGCCAATGTCCGGTCTAATGAAAACAACCTCAAGATCCGAGAGTTTCAATTTGTACATTAATATTATGAATCGTACTAGTTTGATTTGGTTCAATTCCTAAATAATTATGAAGTAGCTATAGAGAAACAACGATACAGACAATTTGTTCATGAAACAGTAATGAGAACCACTAATCCAAAATTTGTTACTCCGTTGTGTTTAGAAAGGTATGCATCAAGCATATACAGTCGGAATGTGTTTTTTGACATACAAAAAAAGATAAAGAAGGTTGTCTGGTTCTGTGCTATAGAGACCGTCGAATGCAGGGATGACTTAAAGTCATTCATGATAAGCCACAAGACCAAGACATCAACCGAGAACATCACATATCTGGTATCATATCCCTAATCCACACATCAATGTTTTTTATGTTTTTAAACTTTATATTTGATTGTGGTTGTTTACAAACCTTTTGTAATCTAGGTGAACAGTAATTATTCAACATACACCGTCGAGTGCGAGTGCAACCTATTCACGCGTAATCTTTGTCGTCACGTGTTCAAGGTACTGATAAACGATGAAGTTGAATTCATCCTGAATAGATATGTGTTACGGTGATGGAAATGACAATTAGCCCCAGTACAAATACAATCTGCAAGGGTTCGTTACGACGAGGTTGATGCCGAAAAAGATAAGTGTATAATTGATGTATATTCCAAGGTCGACGAGATCATAAGCATCGCCCGAAATGATAAGTCTATATTGGCTAGATTGGAGCGGAATCTCGACAAATTTATGGTTGATATAGAGAAGGAACTTCCATATGAAGACCCATCTCAATAGAAGTTGGATGCAATTAAGGAGCATCTAGGTGTTTCCATACCTTATGAGGTGGATATTCTACCACCTTCTAGCAATAGGAACAAGGGATGCGGCACTGGTAAAAGACTGGTAAGTGTATCTGAAAAAATCCAGACTAATAGCAAAAAAGCAACACGAAAATGTGCAACATGTGGACAACATAGTGGTCATGACTCACGTAATTGCCCAAAATTGGTAGATTAGTTACAATTGAAGTAGTTAGGATTGTTATCGTTTCGTTATAATTTGTTGACGTATTGTTCGTGTGACATATTCGTCGTATGTTTTTTTATACGATTATCATCTACTTGTCATAAACATTATCTTATTAGGAACTTAAAGGTTTTTGAAGGTTCTTATCTTATTATTATAGTTGGTTAAACAGATTAAAATTGAATTCTTCTATTTGTTGTATATAGCAGTTGATGTTTTTGATAGTGCCTTCATTTCCTTGGAGAAAGTAGCTTCTGTTTCGTAATGCATGCATGATGCAAGAATCTCTAGAATTGGATCAGATAACAAACAACATCCTTCTTTGTTTGTTGCAAAAGATGTGTTGTAGATGTCATATGATCTAAATGGAATTTCCACTTGAGGAACAACAGTGTGGCATGCATCAAGTAACTAATGGAAATTGCATACTAATAAATTATCATAACATATATCCATTGCAACAACAAACTATCGATGTTCCATTTCGAAGCATAAAACTAAAATGTGCATAATTACGGTTAGGCTTTACATCTTGTTCAATCATAGATATGTGATTTATTTGAACAACTAATACATTATGTATGCGAGCAAAGTAAATGAGTACCTGGAAGTTAGAAAGTTGTTCTTTAGTTGATTTCGTAGGCAAGCTGGAGAACAGTACAACATTGTTGA
>NW_020204253.1:6681-13111 GCF_001531365.2 Cynara cardunculus var. scolymus
AAGTCAGTGTAATATTGTATTCGTCTTGAAAGTTTATTTTGTCTATAATTGTATAAAGTCATCGTGTTTGACTTTTCTTATAGAAGTTTGACTTTGACCATTTGTGTAATATTTGACCCTATAAATAGGGTGTTTCTCTTGTAATCTTGGTAGGAGCTCATTTGTTAAATCTGAATACGTAAATACAGTTTGACCATATTGGAAGAGTGACTTTCTCTCTACTTGTTCTTCTAAATTCTTAAATATAAATACAGATCTGCCATGGTTATAAAGATTTATATTGAAGATTGATCATTGTTAGGGACAACAATTGGTATCAGAGCAGGATTGCAAGAAATCAGAAGAAGAAATCTACATTTTTTTGAAGAATTTTTGAAGAAAAGTTTCTGGAGTTCTTTTAATGTTCTTGATGTTCTTCATTTTTTTTAAGTTTGATCGATATTTTTTTAAAAATTTTGTGTTTTCGTGTTAAGATCATGATCAAAGTGTGCATTTTAGAGTCATGAATCTTTATTATTCACACGATTTCTTGATCTGATCATTCGTTTTTGAGTTTTTTGTATGAATTTGTGAATTTTAAATTTTTCGTGTTCTCGAATTTCTTTTTTAAAACCAGTGTTTTGATCCATTTTTTTAAATTTTGATTTGTTTTTGTGTTTTTGGTAGTAAATTGGTCAAAGCCCAAGGCCCATCCGATTTATAGCCCATACCACATCTTCATCTTTATCGCTCACCCAAAGTATTTTGCTTAACAGACCCCTAAATCGCTCAATTTCATATTCTTTATCGATCATCAAATTTCCAAATCACTTAAGGTTTGATCGGATTAACAGGTAAATCGTAGAAGATTTGATCGAATTAACAGGTAAATCGCAGAAGCTTTGATCGGATTAATAGGTAAATCGATTGAGCCTTATTCAGATTCAACCCAGTTTAAGACTTAGCAAGAATCGCTCGATTGGATTGATCGGATATCTAAATCGCACAACTCAATCTGATTTTAAATCGCTCAACTAAATCACAGAGTCTAGCTCAACCAGTCTTTATCTGATTTACAAAATCGATCAATAAAGGTCATTCATTTTACTAAATCGCTCAGACTTCCTTTGATAGATCTCACGCTTAATCGCTCAATAAGGTTAGTTTTTGAACATATACATTTTCCATTCCATATAACTAACACAAATTCTATCAAGTTCTTCTGAGATTGATGATGGGCGGATCCTACTAGAGTCCTTGCAAAGATGATAGCTTTTCTTAGCTGCTGATGTGAAAGTGCAGAGAGCTGCAGCTGGGGTCTTGCTTACACTAATTTTCATTAGAAACATCAAGAATTATCATTGCGAGCTTTTGACAACTTCGGGTGGTTCTGCACTCATGAACTTCTCCCCATCTACTCACATATCATAATAAAATCCAGACTGGGGAGTTAAGAGTGCAACAATGTTGTCTGCTGTCTGCTGTGAAAAAAGGTCCTTCTTCACAACTCCATGGAGTTGAAATGTCTGTCTGGTTGTCAACCGTAGAGTTCCAATTCTAAACTGATTAACAAGATCATCCATTGCAAGATACAGTTGGTTGGAAACCTTTCCGTATGGGTTTTTAACCTGTCCAATAAGCTGTTGAGTAAGAAAAAGGTGTGGTCTTCAATCGTGTTAGAGATGGGATTTTGAGCGGAGAAGAGGTGGAGTCTGGTATCATTGAAGAAGAAGTTTTTTTCTATTGTTCTTGGCTGGATTGAAGACATTGCACACATAACCTGTTTGTTGATCTTTGCTAAGGAGTTTTCCAACTCTGCAATCTGTCTTTGCTGCTGCTGCTAGTGTTGATCTTAGATGATGATGCAGAATTAGTTGTTACAACGCTTAAGACCTGTTTGGTTGACCAAAGACACAGGCTGGTTAACACTTGGATATATTCAACATCTGACTGTTGTTACGAATAGTTGAAGAGTTTTCTTAGTTACCCATTTTGCTGTTTGAACTTCACTAAATCACGTGGAATTCACTCAAGGCAGTCAACTTCATTGCTTGGCATTTCTCATAGTTTTTGTATTGCTTACACTCGACTGGTTTGCATGATCACAGGTTTTGCTGCTTAATTGCTTGGTAACAGATTTGCATAAATCGCAGAAGTGACTGATATGAGGATGTTCAAGATACAAAGAGAAGATACAGTTCTGATCAGCATCATAAGCAGAGATGCCCAGTTGAGAACCGTGAGAAGTGGATCCATACGGTTTGCTGTTACCATCTTCAACCATGATCAATTTAGTTCCTGTTATTAATTGATTGGATAAGGTTGTGTTGCATAGGACCAGGGGATCAAGTTCAAAGTCAATTACTGTAATTCAAATACAAGACCTTGTTGATTTAAGGTTTTGTACTAGTTATTTTGTATTGGTTGTTGTATGCATGCCTTGTTACATTTAAGTGGTCACATACAGTCTCACATCTTCATCTCACATAGCTTCAACCACATTAAGCTAATTTGTTCATCAATTCGGACAACATCGTATTGTATGGATTTGTGGTTATTTGTGATTCGTCCACGTTCTGTAAAGACAGGAGACAAGATTGGGAAGATGCAGTCTTGTCCAGTTTGTTCAGCAGTTTAGAGGTGGTTACAATGGCCGGATTTATATCTTTGCAGTGAGGGATTTGTCTGGATTGTTAAAGCATATCACTGTGTTAATTTTTTTTGGTTTTATTTGCTTTCATTTTAAATTGTTCTCTGTGTTGTTCTGTGTTTTTAAACTGTTTGAGAATGCTTAGTCTATTTTATGTCGTATAAACTGTTTCTTATC
The DNA here is from genome assembly GCF_001531365.2 of Cynara cardunculus var. scolymus. Lineage (NCBI taxonomy): Eukaryota > Viridiplantae > Streptophyta > Magnoliopsida > Asterales > Asteraceae > Cynara > Cynara cardunculus. Next base: position 9,488 of record NW_020204253.1, read on the forward strand.
AGTTTTAACTATTTTTAACTGTTTTAATAGTTTTAACAGTTCTTACTGATTCTAGACAATTTTTCGTCGTTTTTCTAATTTCTCATCAGTTTTTAGTGTGTTTTTCTGTTATCCCTTTTGAGCTAAATTGTTCCTGATTTCTTTTATCTGATTTCATTGCATTAGATCTTGTAATTGATCAATCTGAATTTTTTTTAAATGGCAGATATCCTAGAGAAAGAAAATCAAGAGATGAGAGCTCAGATTTGCAAGCTAGAAAAGAGCATAGAGAGCTATAAAGAGAAATATATTAATATGTTCTACGAGAATCATGATAATGTAGAACTTATTGCTAATCTACATCAAGATCATAAAGTAGTATTGGAAAAAGTTGAGAATGATTTCATGAATAAAATTAATAAACTTGAGAACACTTTGAGTTCAGTGAGGAAAAACTATGATGATGATTTGAGAATTTGGAGTAAAGCTAATAAAGACATGTTCAATAAACTTCAAGAGCTAAAAACTGAAAGGAATTCTTTTGGGAGAAATAGTAAAGAGTCAGAGGTTTTAACTGATAAATCTGAAAGTGACATGATTGAACGAAGAAAGCTTCTAAACCTAGAGAAAGAAAAGGTTTTAGAAATGGAGAAGAATTTTAATGCTGAAAGGAATAAATTTGAGAAAGAGAGCATATCTTTTGAAGATAAGATAAACTCTCTTGAATTGAATGCTAAAATGTTGTTAAAGCAAATCTCGGATTTTGAGCAGCTGATCATCTTGGAACGGGACAAGAATGATGAAGAAAAGAAAGACATCTCAGAAGATTGTCAAAGCCAATTACATAAATTATCTGAAAGCATTGCTCTAAAGCAGAAGGCTTTAGACGAAGAGAAGAAGCAATTTTCCCTTGAGAAAAGAAATACTTCAAAGAAGTATACATCAATTGCTAAAGAGCTTGCAAATAAGGAAAAATGGCTTGACATCGCTTCAGAGAATGACAAGAGCAGCTCAGATAAAGAGAAACAAGAGTTAATTAATCAGAAGAAAAAGTTTGAAATACTTCAGAAGGAGTTAGAAGGTAAACTCCTAGACACTACAAGCGAATTGTCTGATCTAAAGACATACCTTGAAACTGAGATGAAGATGATAACTGAACTTAAAATTAAATTTGATTTAGTTACTGCTGAAAGGGACCAGCTTTTACAAAAAGTCAAAGACTTTTTTTGTGTACAAAGCTTAATTGGTTCTCTTTCACAGTGTAAAACAAGCTTCCATAACTATGTTAAATCAAACAGTTATTCGAGCAACCCTAAATCTACTGTTTCTAAGAACTATTCTCATTCTTCTAATCAGTATTATCAAGGGTACGTCATTGGATCACCCAATTATTCGTCTAAGATTAAAAACATTTGGGTTAGTAAATATGAATCTGTTTCAACTCGTATTTCTGTTGCTTCTAATAATCTTCCTTATTTTGTGAGATCCAATTCTGACTTGATAAATCTTAGCAAGAAAAGGATCATGTGCTCCACATGTAAATTAATAGATTCTGTGAACAAGAAGACATATAACAGATGGAGTACAAAAAACAGATATCAGAACAGTTCGAAAGGTAAGAACAGGTATGATCAAAATTACTGGTACGAATCATATTTTATTCCTGATCATCCTATTCAAAGTGCTAAAAAGAATACATCAAATAGAAATAGATGGTTTAGAAGTTACAACATACCCCACCCCGATACTAACAAAATAAGACCCAAGTTCCTTTGGGTACCAAAATCTACTTAATCTGGTTTTGCAGGTGTGTCAATTTTACGCTGATCAGAATATCATTTCAGTGATACACCAATGCAGGGGGAGTTGTAATTTGTTCCACTGAGGCTTCTGAACATTTCAGTTCAGGACCCATGCTTTACCGAGTGTGGTTTCTAAACACTCAGTTTAGAACCCGTCCTTAAAATGTTTCTTTTTTAATTTTTTTGAGCTTAACTGAAACATTACTGAAATCTACTTTCTAGGGGGAGTCTCTAGAAAGTTCAATAAATGTTTTTCGGAAAATAATTTTTTTTGGTAACGAGAACATTATCTGAATTGGTATTTCCTGAGATCTTACTTGTGTAATTTCTCGTCGTACATAACTTCAATACCTGTTTCAGCTATTCTTGAAACTGTTATTATCACGTCTCTTAAGATGATAATCATTTTCGGTGATAATACGCTCGTTTGTATTCAAATTTGTTTTCTGATATTTTTTTACATTCATTGATATACATTCGATAATTTTTTGAATATCAGAATCTGTAAACTCGTTCTTGCAGATCTTCATTCATTTCTCTCATATATCGAATAATCTGATTGTTGTCGCATCTTTCTTTCATTGGTTGTGCTTAAAAGCCAAATTTATTGATCAATTTTTTATCTGATCATTGTGCTTATTTGCAATAATAATTTTGATCAATCATTGTGATCAATTGAACTTACAGTATTTTAGGAGGGACTGAGTGCTTATCAGAAATACCTCTATGGAATGTCAAAACCGACAGACCTACCCAAGAGGACAAGTATATCTGAGTGAGCATTATATACAAAAGGGTTTGTGTGTTGAGACTAAAATAAAAATGAGAGTGGTAGCTCTTGTGAGCTAAAAGAATTGATGAGAGTTGTGTCAGGATTAAAAGAATACGAAAATCTTGTTCCAAACTTATATAATCCGGGCATACCACACAATCTATTAGTTCTCAATTCTTTCGAGACTAGTATTAAAAAAGGCAAAGACCAGACCAATTTTTGTCACAACCCCACCAGCTACTCATTTATCTCTCAACAGATGAGTGTTTCAATAACATTTGGGGCATGCATTGTTGGGTTACGGGATCTGAAGCATAGCGGAAAATAAAACCGTAACCCTCCAAGGATCCATACGAACCAGAATAAATCGGGTGCTTCGAAATTATACCTCACAGTTAGCGAGACTTTGAATCACAACAACAAACAAAGCTTGATGCCTCCACTGTATTCACGCGAACAATCCGAATCCTTTGCCTTCTCGTGATGCTAGTCACGGTTTCAAAACTTAGAAAGAAATGGGAGCATATTGTTGTAGGTGGTTTTTAAGAGAGAATTGCAAGACAAAAACTAACTAGCATAAAAATGTCATACATTTTATATGGACATGAGATGTATGGCCTAACTATCACCATACTTCCACCATGCCTCCACCATGCTTGAGTGTAAGACAATCATACACCATCACTCTCTTACAAAGCCATCCCTAGTCATCTTTATTTATGTCCAACATAAATAATATCTGATTTTATTTAATCAGATTAAATCGATACAAATCAGATATGATAATTAAACATTTTAATTATTGAAACTCCTTATTCGAATATGTTCAAAGCGTGTGACCCAATGGGTTCTCGACATGTTGGCAATAAATATAAATCTCATAGTTATAGTTATGAACGATGAGCGGTATCTAGCAATACATCACCGTTACCCAAATGATGAGAATTAGTGATACAACAAATTATCGGTTTGTAGTCTGTAGGATCGATTAACTCGGTTTCTTGGTATTAATTACTTACTTGGATGATCTGTTTGACAGTGATGATGCAGCGGAAAAGATAAGAATCAACC
>NW_020204254.1:0-10212 GCF_001531365.2 Cynara cardunculus var. scolymus
AAATTATGAATATAAATCAAAGACAGTTTTCATTATATAGTTATGATACTGAAAACAAATTACAATTGTGAGGGAAAAATGACAAAATTATGTTACAATCAATGACATCCAAGCTTTGGCATATGCATCACGACAATACATCTTTGTTAATCAGACTACCTACCCTGACCAATAGAAACGTCGATGATTCCTCCACCATTCGTCTCTTCTTCTATATCTTCATMAAAAACAAGTCTAAAACCACATTCTTTTACCTCACAATTCACACAACCTTCAAGAATGAGTTCTTCGAGATTTGTGATCATTGTGAAATTGGGGGTACTTGTTAGGTTACGACAATGCCTTAGCTTCATCACTTTCAACCTTTCAAAACACTAACATCAAGGACAAAYAGGTAAACACTTAATTAGATCTCCAAGTATTAAAAACATATGAGGAATGCATATACAAAGCAAAATAAGTACCTTAGGCGATGTCCAGAGATTTTTGATGTGGTTGTAAGACAAATCGATGCAACAATGTTTTCTGGGTAGAAATCTGAAGGGAAGCACTTGAAAGGGAATCCATGCCAATAAAGTAACCTTAACTTATTTGATAAAAATTTCAACTTCACGCCGTAATTCACCTTAGATTCCTTCCACAAYTTCAAATCAAATGCATGCCAATGATGTCTGAGTTCTTCATCACATATTTGTAGGATCCGCAAATTCTTCATATGTGCAAAAGCTTTAGCATCAATGTGAACCTTTAGATAATCTTCATTTCGCAAAAGGTGAAGGACTTCAACTGCCTCTGTTCCCTAGATCCAAGTAAAAAGAATATGGAACATATAGTTTGGATCGAAAAGAGTGACGTATATAAAAAATAATCATATGCCACTTCTTACCTCGTTTTTATTCAATACATCATAAACCTCCAATGAAATCCACAACCTGCTTCTCTTCCCAGGGGTGTTCGACTCTTCGCGTATAATTTCCCTTGCCATATTTTGGATCAAGTCATGCATTTCAAGCAAATCATTACGAGAAACAAGTAATGACTTGTCAACTAGAACTTTGATATTTGTATCTGTATGATAATTACAACCATCTAGTATAGTTGTTGCAACATCTTTATTTTCACCAATGAATGAAGATGCAATATCAAGGAAGATGTTTTTTTTGTTGCGGGCTTAACGCATCAAACTTAATCGAAGCACCCGTTGTATCTCTTCATTAGGATATACTTGGAGCCCGTCCAATTAGCTTTTCCACTCCTTCACAGTTTTTCCGTAAAGAAAAGATCCCAAGACCTTGAGAGCAAGAGGGTGACCTTTCACATACTGCACAACTTGCAGAGCAAGTTCTTGAAACTCTTTAGTAGGATGTTCTTTATGAAAAGCATACAAACTAAAGAGCTTACGGGATTCAAAATCATCGAGAAACTCCATGTCATAGATTTCATCCACTTTATGAGACTTTAGCAATTGCTTGTCTTTACTAGTGAAAATAATCAAACTTCCTGGGAAAAACCAATCACATGAACCTGAGAGTGCTTCTAACTGATCACGATGATCTACATCATCTATAACAAGTAGGATCCGTCTAGTTGCCATTCTCTGTTTCATTACCATAATTCCTTGACCAATGTTGGATATCCTCACATCTATTGTTTTCATGATGTCATTAATAAGTTGCATTATGACATGAGTTAGTGCATGTTGTTTTGTGGCCCTTTGGACATCATCCAAAAAGCTACATTCCTCAAAGTGGTTATATATGAGGTTATAAATGGCTTTGGCAAAAGTGGTATTTTCTATTCCACCAATACCACATATTCCAATCATGTGAACTTTGTTTGAGTGAACAAACCGTGACAAGTTCCTTTTCTTTATACGGGCATCCACCCCTACAAGGTTCTGGCCGACATGCAAAGGTTCATGAGATAATGCTTTTAGGATTTCTTCAGAGATGCTAGCAATGAATTTGGACTCAAACCTGTTGAACAGAAAGAACCCCAGATGTGTACAATTAGTTCTAATAAAGTTACTAAATGAATTGGTTTGGGAGAAAAACAGCTACTTAATGAAATTCAAATGATATGGCCCCTTGTTAGTTTGACTAGAGATATAAATCATTATAGTAAAGAAAAAATTTACCCATTTGCCATGTCCTCGAGATCCCATCCAGATAAGTTGGCAGCCATGGATAAAGCTTCCTTCCATTTAGCAACCTCTGCTTTGTTTGAAATCTCATGTTTGGCAAACGCTTGTGCATAGCTCCCAGTCTATTTCCTCACCACATCAGGCTTCACGTCATAGAAGATCACTCGAACCTCATGCTTGTGCTCTCTCGCCTCCTTGCAGTCAAGGATTTTTACAAGTTCCCTCAAACACCATGACGAAGATGCATAATTTGTAGAGAAGATGACTACGAGAAACCTCGATTCTTGAATGACTTTGTCGAGATTAGGAGATATGTTTTTGCCTAGGGTGAGATCCATATCATCTCTAAACACATGAATTCCTTTTTGTTTTAAATCTTTGAATAGATGATCCATAAAGCTTTTACGGATATCTTCACCTCTAAAACTTACCAAGACATCGTATGTCCACCAAGGTCGTTGAATGGATGTAGTAGCCATTATCAATGATGAAATGCTAAACACATGTAGAGATCCACCAAAAAAGAGTAGCTTTGAATTTAACATGGATGAGTAAAAGAAAGATGGATTAACAGTTGGGGGTTTCTTAGATCAACTAAAACAAGCATTTAAAAAGAAAAGCAACGCATAATAAGTAAAAGTAATGGATTACTTACAGAAGATGTGGTGTTGGATTAAGAAGTTTTATTTGGTGAAAGGTGCAACCAAATTAATCTGTTGTGTGCCATCGTATGTATTTTGAAACTACAATGAGAGAAAGTTTTATTTGGTAAAGTTGGTTTGTAAGGCTTTTATTCCACTCCAGGTCCAAATTCAAATCTTATTAGTGTCATTTTCTTAGTCAAATAATGTCACCGATTGAAAAATATTATGTATATTTGTTTCTTATAGTCAACCGGTGCCCTTGTTTGAAATTTTTTCCCTATAATTTTTTCTTATAGKCAAATGGTGCCAACGTTTGAAATTTTTTTTGGGTCCGTCCCTGACATCCATCCATCATTTATTTTCTAAAACAACATCAAAACCAACGTCGAGTTTGATCCATAGCCTCCTTAATTCTCTTCTCACATATATCCAAAGTGCCATGAAACCTTGCACAAGAAACAAAACGGTTTTCGGGACCAGGGCACACACATCTCTTTAAATCACCCTCACCACATTCGTTCACAATCAATTCCGAACATTATTTGTTAGKKTAGTAAACCCTGTCAAGCTTTAGCACCATTTACACCCAAAAACAATTGGAGTTAGAGCCTTTACCCTCATCTAAAATATACTAAAAGGTTTTGATATATTTTTGTTGTATATATTTTTAATATATTGATTTTTATAATTAATAATATAAATGATATAAAGTTAAAATGGTTAAACCTAAAACGTTTGAAAAAGCTATGAAAAAACATGAGTCGGGTTTTTGACATACTGGAGATATGTTGAGGTTTTTAAATTGTTGAGGTGACGGAAATATGTAAGGAAAAAGCTATGAAAAACCTTAACATAATATACGCTCTAAGGGGCCGTTTACCTAAACACTTATCGGTAAAATTCAACATTATCGCTTACTTATCAAGTAAGATTTTATCCATTAAAACTCATCGTATGCAACAATTTATCCCAGTAAGCGCTAACAATGGTAAGAGTCCCCGTCCTCACTTACCGGGTAAGACTGGATTCTTGCCTTCACTCTTACCGGATAAGATATTTAGTCATTGTCATATTCATCCGATAAAGTAAAGTGAATTGGTAGGCGTTTACCCGGGTAAGCGTTTGGTAAACAGGACCTAAGACATGAATATATTTTGATTCACTAGAAAGGTACTCGMGCAATGCAGCGAGATACATCTCGATTTTAATGTTTTATTTTATTTTTTGTCTCTGTCRATGTTACAATACGAATTTTATGTGTTTTTAAGAAAGCAATAATGATTTTATTTTTGAATAAAATATAAATTTGAAGATTTCATAAAAATTGGAAAAAAAATATATATCAATGTTAATATAAAATCAACTATTTAAAAGTTCTCATTTATTATGTCAATCTTTAATTTATTTATTTTATTATCATTTAATTTAAGTTTAATAACGCTATAATTTATTTTTGGTTTAATAATATAACATTTTATAAATATAACAATTAAGTATTCTGTTAGAACTCAAAGATTATCCTAATTACATTTAAGTTTTTTGTATTTAAAATGAGATGTTTATCCTATATTTGATTATGTTTATCTGCAGTTAGTTACACGAATTCACGAATTCAGATATGGAGCTTTCATAAGTTGTACTTAYGCATAATCTATTTTCAATCTTGAGTTTTAAGTAATATGCATTAATAAACAGTACTTTATGTATAAAAAATAGTTTTAAAGAATTTTTCTCAGTTTTATCGTTTACATTAAACTTCTTATGAAATTAAGAGAGAAATCAATTACAAAATTAACTTTTATTAAAAATTATATGGGAAGATTACACTTTTAGCCCCACCCACCCCCAAATTATGCAACTTTATTTGGTCAAAGTAATTGGTAAGACTTTGGAAGTTTCATAGTTATCTCCACGAAACTTCCATTAAAACAATATCGACTTAGAGGTTGTTTACCTAAATGCTTACCCGATAAGTGTTTATAGTTAGAAGTCAACATTATAACTTATTTTAATGGGTAAGATTGTAATACATCAAAACGTATTCCATGTAACAATTTACCTGGTAAACGCTTACCCGGATAAGAGACGCTATCCTCATTTACCAGGTAAGATTCTCCATCCTTAGCATCGTTCTTACCGAGTAAGATTTTTGGCCCTTGTCATATTCGTCCGATGAAAAAAATTACCTGATAAGTACTTATTGGGTATTAGTAAACGGCCCCTTACTCTTAAGATTTCTTGAACCCAAATCATCCTCAAAATAGTCTAATATAAACTTAAATAAATTTCTTAGCTATAAAAAATATGGAACAACTTAAAATTCGTTTAAAACATACTAAAATGCTTATAATATTTATAATTGTTTTACTAAAAATTGCATCATTATCTAAATATCAACATTTTTTTATYATCATATCCTTTAGACGATAACACAYTTRTGCCACAACATTAAAACCTTTTTRAAACTTACTTTGGAACTTTCTAAAAGCATTCTAAATGAGATAATGGTAGAAATACTACCTCAAATTTCATAAAAGAAATACCCACCAGAACTTAAAATCCCTACAACCATTAATATATATATATATAAATCGATGTGTTGCTTTGATTTCTCATAAAACTGGGTATCTGGTCAGGGATGGACCTAGATTTTTTTCCCAAATTGTGGTATCATTTGACTATAAGAAACAAATATAGGAAAAAAATTTCAAACTGTGACACCATTTGACTATAGGTAATAAATATCACTACAACAAAATCGGTTTTATAGGACACTCTCAAATTTTAAGTGTCCTAATAGACCTCTTTATAGGACTTAGTTTATAGGACCAAAAAAAACTAAAGTGTCCTATCTAAAGATGTTGTAATAAGTTTATATGACGCTTTTTGATGTCGTAATAAGTTTTTTATAGGACACTTTTAATATAAAGCGTCCAATTATCAACTTTTTAGAACATTATTTGAAAAACTGTCCTATAAAAACAAATGTCCTATAAAAATTGAGTTTATAGGACACTTTCTCAACAGTGTCATATAAAGTTGATAATGTCAYGCTTTTATATTAAAAGTGTTATAAAAAACTTATTACGACGTCAAAAAASGTCATATAAACTTATTACAACACCTTTAGATAGAACACTTTAATTTTTTGGTCCTATAAACTAAGTCCTATAAAGAGGTCTATTAGGACATTTAGAATTTAAGAGTGTCTTATAAAACCGATTTTGTTGTAGTGTATAGGGAAATTTTTTCAAACAGTAACACTATTTGACTAAAGAAATGATACTAACAGGATACAAACTCGGGTTTGAGGTGGAATAAAAGTCTTGCAAACCAACTCTACTAAAGATAATTTGTTCACATTGTAGTTTCGAAATACCTGCGGTGACACAAAACAAATTAATATGGTTGCACCTTTCACAAACCTAAAGTTTTCTATCTTTCGACAGAGAAATAATACGRTGACACAAAACAAATTAATATGATTTATCATTAATTAAGTTATTTTATTCAACCTTTTTTTTACCCAAATCACGTTTGACTTTGAGACTATGTTTGTTATAGTAGTGATAAACTATGGGTCATATTTGGTAAAAACTAGTTGATAGRTTAGATCACAATGTTATTATCCAAACGAACATGTTGAAAATTGGAATGTTTTTAAGATTTTATTGAAACAAAATACAAATACAAATTGTAGAGATTTTTTATTACATAATTATGRTACCAAATACAAATTATAATTGTGTGGAAAAAAATCACAAAATTATAGTACAGTTGGTSACATCCAGATTTTGACATATAGATCACCACAATACAACTTTATTAATCGGACTACCTACCACGACCAAAACAAACCTTGACCATTCCTACTTATTCTGAAGGCACCTCCATCTTGTGTTGGATTCGRGAGTTCCCGAGTGATACTGAAATCCGTTTCTTCGTTTTGTATATCTTCATCAAAAACAAGTCTTACACCACACTCTTTTACCTTGACATCATTATTATCTCTGAATGAAAAAGTAACAAARTTCTTCGCTTCCGTCCATTCCCAATATTCCACATTCATAAAGCAAAACCATATGACATCTGACTTAGGGATTCCAATGGAGTAATGGTAGAATGCACAATGCTTAACCAAAAATGTACCATCAAAGTTGTCCACATAATACTTTGGTGTATAGTATTTGTGGTAATCTTCATGACCATAAGACTTTTTCGGTGTCAAAACAACAGAAATTCCATATCCCCTCACCTTATTGTAGCACAGATTTGGAGGCAATTCGACTTGTAAGTGATTTCCCATACTTGTATTTGTAAACCATTGTGGAATTCTATTTCCATGATATATTATATCCAAACGGTCACGACCGTAGAATTGTCTTTCTTTTCTACGGAAGATTCCACATGTGTTACTCGGGAATTCCATAAATTGAAGCAAAGAGGAAATTTGGTTTCTACAACTGTGGGAGGTTATAGATGAGTTAAGATTAGGTAGAGGTTGCATCAGACAAACCTGGTTTTCAATTCTAAGATTCCTAAATAATTTCGGACAGATGTTAAGATAAATGGCTAAGTATGACTTAATATTRTAACCAACTGGTCTTTGTACTTCACGCAAGGATGTGCAATCCTCTGCAGAAAGACTACGAAGGCTAGGTGGAAGTTCTGGCAACACTTCCAGCTTCTTGCAACCAGAAAGTTGAAGATGTTGAAGATGAGAAAGTTGAGTTAAACATCCAGGCAAACTAGTAAAGTTGTTCCCATCCAAGTTTAGAGATTCTAGACATGATAAGCCTCCAATGCTATCAGGCACTTCCAATATATTGCAATGGCTAAATATTAATTCTCGTAAGAAACATAAATTCACCAATGAAGGCATTACGAGATTTTGGGGATGCTGCATCTTACTTGGTAACCATGAAGGTTGGGAAATTGAAGTCCACCGTCTAGATCGGATCCTCTCATGTCGACCAAATTTTAATACTTGAAGGTTGTATTGGCTCTGTTATGGCCGTTCCATCAACAGAAAACTCCCTCAAAGTCTGGATGTTGCCGAAGAATTCCGGAAGTTTGTCCACTTTTGAGCAACCCGAGAGATCCAAAACTTCAAGAGATTCCATTTCGACTTTGCAAGGGAATCCCCTAAAACGTTYGCAACATCTCATATTTAGAACAAGCAGCCTCTTGAGCATTCCAAAAGATGGGTGCAATTTAACCAAATTCACACAACCTTCAAGACWTAGCTCTTCGAGATTCGTAATCCTTGTGAAATTAGGGGTATTTGTCAGGTTACGACAATGCCTTAGCTTCATCACTTTCAACCTTCCAAAACACTAACATCAAGGACACAAAGGTAAGTKCTTAGATCATCATGTGTTAAATAGAGGAGAATTGCATGAACAAATAARTACCTTAGGTGTTGTCCATAGAGTTTTTATGTGACTGTAAGACAAGTCGATGGCAACAATGTTTTCTGGATAAAAATCTGAAGGGAACTTGAAAGGGAATCCATACCAATAAAGCAACCTTAGCTTATTCGATAAGGATTTCAACCTTCCAGAATAATTCACCTTAGAGTCCTTCCAAAAGTTTCCACGTTCTACTTCACAAATTTTTAGGATCCGTAGATTTTCCATATCTTCGAAAGCTTCACCGTGTATATGAATGTTTTTACTAGATCTTGTGAGAAAAAGGTCAAGAACTTCGACTGCTTCTATTGCCTAGATACCAGTAATAAGATTATCAGATTCTATTATAAGAACTTACATATAACTTATATGGAAAARAATAAAATATGCAGTTGCTCATACTATGTATTTACGTAGCAAAAAGAACCATATTCCACTTCTTACCTTATTTTTGCTCAATACATTAGAAACTACTGATAAATTCCATAGTCTGCTCCCGACTTCCTTTACCTCTAATTCTTCAAGTATAATTCTCCTTGCCATGCTTTGAATTAAGCAATGCATTTGAAGTGAATTATCATCTCGTKATATTGTAATAAGTGACTTGTTAACTAGTACTTCCAAATCAGCATATGCAAAGGAATTGTCTTTGCCTAGTACACTTGCCACAAAATCTTTATCTTCCCCTACGAATGAGAATGCGATGTCAAGAAAGGTCCTTCTTCGATTGAGGTCTAGCCCATCAAAACTTGGTCGCAGTTTTTGTTGTATCTCTACATCAGGATATGTTCTAAGTTCATCTAGTTCACTTTTCCACACATCCATAGGCTTGTCATACAAAAAACAACCCAAAACTTTGAGAGCCAAAGGGTGCCCTTGCAAACAGTATACAACTTGATAAGAGAGCTCTTTGATATCTTTTGGCGGATGTTTTTCCCCAAAAGCATACAAACTAAAGAGCTCATAAGCTTCATAATGTGTTAAAATTGACATGTCATAAATTTCATCGACTCTATGAGATCTTAGCAACTGTTTGTCATCACCGGTGAAAATAATAAAACTTCCTRGGAAAAACCAAACAGGTGAACCCGCTAGTGCTTCTAACTGATCGCGATGATCCACATCATCTAGAACAAGTAGGATTGGCTTCGTTGGCATCCTTTGCTTTATTACCATAATTCCTTCACTAACACTTGATATCTCTACAACTCTTGCTTTCATGATTTTACCAATAAGTTGCATTTGGACTTGAGTTAGACCTTGTTGCTTAGCGACTCCTTGGATATTTTCACAAAAGCTACATTCCTCAAAGTGGATACACATCGAGTTATAAATAGCTTTGGCWAGGGTTGTCTTTCCTATTCCACTAATACCACATATCCCTATCATGTGTACCTTATYTGACCCAACAAATCGTAACAAGTTCATTTTCTTTATGCGTGCATCCACCCCTACAAGATTCTCGCCAACATGCAAAGATTCATGAGATAATGCTTTGAAGATTTCTTCCGAGATGCTAGCAATGAATTTGGACTCAAACCTGTTGACCAGAAAGAACCCCGAATGTATAGAATTAGTTCTAATAAAGTTACTAGATTAATTTGTTAGGGAGAAAAACAGYTACTTAATGAAATTCAGAAGATATGGCCCCTTGTTAATTTGACAAGAGATATAAATCATTATAATAAAGAACAAATTTACCCATTTGCCATGTCTTGGAGATCCCATCCAGATAAGTTGGCAGCCATGAGTAAAGCTTCTTTCCACTTAGCAACCTCTGTTCTATTTGACATCTCATGTCTGGCAAACGCTTGTGATAGCTCCCAGTCTGTTTCCTCACCACATCAGGCTTCACGTCATAGAAGATTATTCGAACCTCATGCTTGTGCTCTCTCGCCTCCTTGCAGTCGAGAATTTTTACAAGTTCCCTCAAACACCATGATGAACATGCATAATTTTTAGAGAAGACAACTATCAGAAACCTCGATTCTTCAATGACTTTGTCGAGATTAGG
>NW_020204254.1:13422-19305 GCF_001531365.2 Cynara cardunculus var. scolymus
TTCTTCGCTTCCGTCCATTCCCAATATTCCACATTCATAAAGCAAAACCATATGACATCTGACTTAGGGATTCCAATGGAGTAATGGTAGAATGCACAATGCTTAACCAAAAATGTACCATCAAAGTTGTCCACATAATACTTTGGTGTATAGTATTTGTGGTAATCTTCATGACCATAAGACTTTTTCGGTGTCAAAACAACAGAAATTCCATATCCCCTCACCTTATTGTAGCACAKATTTGGAGGCAATTCGACTTGTAAGTGATTTCCCATACTTGTATTTGTAAACCATTGTGGAATTCTATTTCCATGATATATTATATCCAAACGGTCACGACCGTAGAATTGTCTTTCTTTTCTACAGAAGATTCCACATGTGTTACTCGGGAATTCCATAAATTGAAGCAAAGAGGAAATTTGGTTTCTACAACTGTGGGAGGTTATAGATGAGTTAAGATTAGGTAGAGGGTGCGTCAGACAAACCTGGTTTTCAATTCTATGATTCCTAAATAATTTCGGACATATGTTAAGATAAATGGCTAAGTATGACTTAATATTATAACCAACTGGTCTTTGTACTTCACGCAAGGAGGTGCAATCCTCTGCAGAAAGACTACGAAGGCTAGGTGGAAGTTCTGGCAACACTTCCAGCTTCTTGCAACCAGAAAGTTGAAGATGTTGAAGATGAGAAAGTTGAGTTAAACATCCAGGCAAACTAGTAAAGTTGTTCCCATCCAAGTTTAGAGATTCTAGACATGATAAGCCTCCAATGCTATCAGGCACTTCCAATATATTGCAATGGCTAAATATTAATTCTCGTAAGAAACATAAATTCACCAATGAAGGCATTACGAGATTTTGGGGATGCTGCATCTTACTTGGTAACCTTGAAGGTTGGGAAATTGAAGTCCACCGTCTAGATCGGATCCTCTCATGTCGACCAAATTTTAATACTTGAAGGTTGTATTGAGAGAATACAAAAGAAGGAGGCTCTGTTATGGCCGTTCCATCAACAGAAAACTCCCTCAAAGTCTGGATGTTGCCGAAGAATTCCGGAAGTTTGTCCACTTTTGAGCAACCCGAGAGATCCAAAACTTCAAGAGATTCCATTTCGACTTTGCAAGGGAATCTCCTAAAACGTTTGCAACATCTCATATTTAGAACAAGCAGCCTCTTGAGCATTCCAAAAGATGGGTGCAATTTAACCAAATTCACACAACCTTCAAGACATAGCTCTTCGAGATTCGTAATCCTTGTGAAATTAGGGGTATTTGTCAGGTTACGACAATGCCTTAGCTTCATCACTTTCAACCTTCCAAAACACTAACATCAAGGACACAAAGGTAAGTKCTTAGATCATCATGTGTTAAATAGAGGAGAATTGCATGAACAAATAARTACCTTAGGTGTTGTCCATAGAGTTTTTATGTGACTGTAAGACAAGTCGATGGCAACAATGTTTTCTGGATAAAAATCTGAAGGGAACTTGAAAGGGAATCCATACCAATAAAGCAACCTTAGCTTATTCGATAAGGATTTCAACCTTCCAGAATAATTCACCTTAGAGTCCTTCCAAAAGTTTCCACGTTCTACTTCACAAATTTTTAGGATCCGTAGATTTTCCATATCTTCGAAAGCTTCACCGTGTATATGAATGTTTTTACTAGATCTTGTGAGAAAAAGGTCAAGAACTTCGACTGCTTCTATTGCCTAGATACCAGTAATAAGATTATCAGATTCTATTATAAGAACTTACATATAACTTATATGGAAAARAATAAAATATGCAGTTGCTCATACTATGTATTTACGTAGCAAAAAGAACCATATTCCACTTCTTACCTTATTTTTGCTCAATACATTAGAAACTACTGATAAATTCCATAGTCTGCTCCCGACTTCCTTTACCTCTAATTCTTCAAGTATAATTCTCCTTGCCATGCTTTGAATTAAGCAATGCATTTGAAGTGAATTATCATCTCGTKATATTGTAATAAGTGACTTGTTAACTAGTACTTCCAAATCAGCATATGCAAAGGAA
Source organism: Cynara cardunculus var. scolymus (assembly GCF_001531365.2). NCBI lineage: Eukaryota > Viridiplantae > Streptophyta > Magnoliopsida > Asterales > Asteraceae > Cynara > Cynara cardunculus. Next base: position 15,466 of record NW_020204254.1, read on the forward strand.
TTGTCTTTGCCTAGTACACTTGCCACAAAATYTTTATCTTCCCCTACGAATGAGAATGCGATGTCAAGAAAGGTCCTTCTTCGATTGAGGTCTAGCCCATCAAAACTTGGTCGCAGTTTTTGTTGTATCTCTACATCAGGATATGTTCTAAGTTCATCTAGTTCACTTTTCCACACATCCATAGGCTTGTCATACAAAAAACAACCCAAAACTTTGAGAGCCAAAGGGTGCCCTTGCAAATAGTACACAACTTGATAAGAGAGCTCTTTGATATCTTTTGGCGGATGTTTTTCCCCAAAAGCATACAAACTAAAGAGCTCATAAGCTTCATAATGTGTTAAAATTGACATGTCATAAATTTCATCGACTCTATGAGATCTTAGCAACTGTTTGTCATCACCGGTGAAAATAATAAAACTTCCTAGGAAAAACCAAACAGGTGAACCCGCTAGTGCTTCTAACTGATCGCGATGATCCACATCATCTAGAACAAGTAGGATTGGCTTCGTTGGCATCCTTTGCTTTATTACCATAATTCCTTCACTAACACTTGATATCTCTACAACTCTTGCTTTCATGATTTTACCAATAAGTTGCATTTGGACTTGAGTTAGACCTTGTTGCTTAGCGACTCCTTGGATATTTTCACAAAAGCTACATTCCTCAAAGTGGATACACATCGAGTTATAAATAGCTTTGGCWAGGGTTGTCTTTCCTATTCCACTAATACCACATATCCCTATCATGTGTACCTTATYTGACCCAACAAATCGTAACAAGTTCATTTTCTTTATGCGTGCATCCACCCCTACAAGATTCTCGCCAACATGCAAAGATTCATGAGATAATGCTTTGAAGATTTCTTCCGAGATGCTAGCAATGAATTTGGACTCAAACCTGTTGACCAGAAAGAACCCCGAATGTATAGAATTAGTTCTAATAAAGTTACTAGATTAATTTGTTAGGGAGAAAAACAGYTACTTAATGAAATTCAGAAGATATGGCCCCTTGTTAATTTGACAAGAGATATAAATCATTATAATAAAGAACAAATTTACCCATTTGCCATGTCTTGGAGATCCCATCCAGATAAGTTGGCAGCCATGAGTAAAGCTTCTTTCCATTTAGCAACCTCTGTTCTATTTGACATCTCATTGTTTGGCAAACGCTTGTGCATAGCTCCCAGTCTGTTTCCTCACCACATCAGGCTTCACGTCATAGAAGATTATTCGAACCTCATGCTTGTGCTCTCTCGCCTCCTTGCAGTCGAGAATTTTTACAAGTTCTCTCAAACACCATGACGAAGATGCATAATTTTTAGAGAAGACAACTATCAGAAACCTCGATTCTTCAATGACTTTGTCGAGATTAGGAGATATCTYTTCGCCTAGGTTGAGATCCTTATCATCTTTAAACGCATGAATTCCTTTTTGGTTAAAATGTTGGAATAGATGATCCATGAAGCTTTTACGGATATCTTCACCTCTAAAACTTACAAAGACATCATAAGTCCACCAAGGTCGTTGATCGGATGTAGTAGCCATTATCAATGATGAAAGTTGTGTTAAACACATGTAAATATCAACCAAAAAAGAGTAGCTTTGAAAGTAACATGGATGAGTAAAATAAAAATGGATTAACAGTTGGGGATTTCACAGATCAACTAAAATGAAAGAATAAACAAASATTTAGAAGAAAAGAAATGTAGAACAAGTAATGTAATGGATAACTTACAAAAGATCTGGTGTTGGATTAAGTTTGCGAGCGAAGAATATATTGAGAGCTCAAATTATATATAAAAAAAAGTGACGTGTATTGACCTCAATACATTAATTACACTTTCAGTCCCTCATCAGTTTTATCATTTATTTTGTTAAAGTATTATATAAGGAAGACTCGACTTTTAACCCCACACGTCCCCAAATTATGGAACTTTATTCAATCAAAGTAATTGGTAAAACTTTTTGGAAATTTCGTTGTCGTTTCCTTGAAACTTCCATTAAAACAATGTTGACTTAAATAAACAATTTAGCTATAAAAATATGGAACAAAATAATTACTTATAAAATTTAAAAGGAAATAGACAAAATAATACAACGTATATTATTTGTCTAAAAWTTTATTTATTAGACCTGAACCTAATTTGATCAGATATCCAATAGACCCATATTTTTTACATTTATACTACTGAAACTAAGAAGAACATCGGTTTCTACAACAAACATCTATAACTGAGTGAATATCACTATAACTGAGTGGTCCTTGTAGTTCATGTAAGGAGGTGCAACCATTTGCATCAAGATACTTAAGGTTAGATGGGAGTTCTGCAACGATTCCAGCTTATTGCAACCTACAAGTCTTAAACTTCCAAGACGAGAAAGTCGACTCAAACATCTAGCTGGGAAGCTAGTAAAGTTGTTCCCATCCAAGTTTAGATATTCTAGACATGATAAGCCTTYGATGCTATCAGACACTTCCAATATATTGCAATGGATAAAATTCAAGTTTCATGATAAAAGTAATTCTGTCAATGAAGGCATTGCCAGACTAAGTACAATAATAATCGTCATGGTTTGCATTTTGCGTTGAAGAAGGTCCCTTTCACTAACATTGTTACAAACTTCGTCAGATGTAGGTATTTTAGTCTTATTATCCACTTCTAGAATGACCATTTTTCAAAGTAAATGCAAACCATAATAACCATTACTGTAATCAGTGAATTCTAGTGGTGTTATTCAAAGGTTTGGTATATAGAATGGAAGTGGGTTGACGCCAAGTCAAATTTTTATTCGATAGAATGATACTTTTAGGTTGTTTCCATGAATCTTCCATTAAAAGAAGGTGTTCRGCTTATTACTTGAATTCATCTTTTTCTAATATAAATCCAAATAACATAATTATACTTCATACTACGATGTAAATTCATCTAAAAACTGAAATTTTATTGTAGGTTTTGAATCACTCAAGAACATAAACCGCAAATCATTAACCTAAGCAAGTTATGTTTTGTAATCAATAATATGCTAATTGGAGAGGGTATAAATGAAAACCTCATTAAGAATTTTGAGAACAAATATCATTCATTATATGAGATTTTCTAATGATCAAAATAGTGAATAATTCAAATAACCTAAGAAAGTTGAGAGTAATATTTTGAAACTTTTGTTAAATGAAATTGGCAAATTGCATGAAAAAGTAATGTACTTTAACTTGATTCCTATTTTGGGTAACGTACTTTCAAAACTTCCAGTTTGGTGTATAAGAAGTAAAATTTTAAACATTTAAGTACCCGGGTAACCACTTGAAGACTAAAATTAGATTAAAAAAAGACTAATTTTATATTTAAAAAAATCCACGTCACTGACCACGTCAGCAAATAATACCGAGTTAGATATCACATCACTCGCCACATCAGCATGATAATTGGTTAATACTTCAACCAATTACCCGGATACTTAAATGTTTAAAACTTTATATCTTAGGTACCAAAATAAAAGTTTTGAAAGTATGTTACCCAAAATAAAAATCAAGTTAAAGTACGTTACTTTTTCATACAATTTGCCCAAATGAAATCAACAATCTATTCATTTTTCAAATTTTTACCCATTTTTTTAACAAAAAATAGATTTTTAAATCAAATTATCTAAACATATAATTAATATTTTAATTAAATAAATTATACCAAAAAATAAGAATCTCATTATCTTTAATTTAAGATCGATGAAATATATATATATATATATATATATATATATTTGGGGTATATTTCAAATGCAACTATGTCCATTTGTACAACCAATGTAACCCAATTAATTGAGATATTTATAGAAATGATGAGAG
>NW_020204255.1:0-2273 GCF_001531365.2 Cynara cardunculus var. scolymus
TTATAATTCTAAATATAGGATCTATAATAAGGTGCTAACCTGAGGCTCAAAAATGACGGAATGTCACAGTCTCCCCATGCTAGAAAAATTTCGTCCCGAAATTTATTCGTCAATCCAGATCATGACTCGTTTGAGAACAAGTGAGGATATTTGTTTTTCATGAAATCTTCTCTTTCCCACGTGTACTCCGGTCCATGCCTTGAAGTCCAATGAACTTTTACAACTGGGATTTTGCTACGCCTCAATTGCTTGACTTTATGGTCGAGGATTTCGATCGGCTTTTCAATGAAGCGTAACCGTTCATTAATTTGAATGTCTTCCAAAGGTAGAACCAAAGATTCGTCGGCTAAACATTTCTTGAGGTTTGATACATGAAATGTATCATGGATGGCACTAAGTTCTGGGGGCAAGTTTTGTTTGTATGTAACCGGTCCTACTCTTTCGAGTATTTCAAATGGACCAACATACCTTGGGCTAAGTTTTCCTTTCTTTCCGAAGCGTACCACTCCTTTTCATGGAGATACTTTTAAAAGGACTTTATCACCCACTTGAAATTCCAATGGTTTCCTTCGGTTATCAGCATAGCTTTTCTGACGATCTCTTGCARCTTTAAGTCTTTCTTGGATGATCGAGAGTTTGTCGGTTGTTTCCTGAATAATGTCAGGCCTATTCAGCTGTCTATCACCAATTTCCAACCAGCTGAGTGGGGATCTACATTTACGCCCATACAAGGCTTCGTACGGTGCGTACTGGATACTGGTGTGATAGCCATTATTATAGGAAAATTCAACCAATGGTAGATGAGTATCCCAACTGCCTCCAAAGTCTATCACACAGGCTCGTAACATATCCTCTAGCGTTTGTATAGTCCTTTCCGTTTGCCCATCCGTTTGAGGATGATAGGAAGTACTTAAGTCCAACCTCGTGCCTAGTGCCTTTTGAACTGATCGCCACAGTCGTGAAGTAAAACGGCTATCTCTATCTGAGATGATGGAAATAGGTACTCCATGACACGATACGATTTCATTGATATATAACTATGCAAGCCTTTCCGTACTAAAGTCTTCTTAAACAGGTAAGAAGTGCGCGGATTTCGTAAGTCGATCCACTATGACCCAAATTGAGTCATATCCTCTCCTAGTCCTAGGTAACTTTGTAACAAAATCCATTGATATTTGATCCCATTTTCATTGGGGAATCTCTGGTTGCTGAAGAAGACCAGACGGTTTCTGATATTCAGCTTTTACCCTTGCACAGGTTATACACCGTCTTACATACAAGGCAACGTCCTTCTTCATTCCTGGCCACCAATAATATTCTCTTAGCTCTTTGTATATCTTCTCCGTTCCTGGGTGAATTGAGTATCTTGAGCGATGTGCTTCCTCCAAAATTATTGACCGGCGGCTGTCGTTCTTTGGTATCCAAACTCTATCTCTGAAGTAACGCACCCCATCTACTCGAGTTTCGAATTCCTTCTCTAGGTGGTGCAGGGTCTCGTTCCTCAGATTCTCCGATTTCAACACCTCTTCTTGAGCTTCAAGAATCTGCGTTCTTAGGTTCGTTTGAACCAGCATTCCCATGGCTCGTGCCCTTGACGGTTTCACTCTTTCTTTCCGGCTTAAGGCATCTTCTACCACGTTAGCTTTCTCCGGGTGGTACTTTATTTCACAATCATAGTCATTAAGAAGTTCGACCCATCTCCGTTGCCTCATGTTCAGCATCTTTTGATCTAGGATATGTTGAAGACTTTTGTGATCAGTGAAGATGGTGCATTTGGTGCCGTAAAGATAATGCCTCCAAATCTTAAGTGCAAATACTACTGCCCCCAATTCAAGGTCATGAGTAGTATAATTCTTCTCGTGCACTTTGAGTTGCCTTGAGGCATATACAATGACCTTATCTTTTTGCATTAGCACGCATCCTAAGCCTTGATGCGATGCATCACAATAGACCATAAAGTTTTCCGAGCCCTCTGGTAGGGATAAGATAGGTGCATTGCATAGCCTCTGCTTAAGAGTCTCAAACGATCCTTCATGTTTCTCTCCCCAAACAAACTTCTTGTCTTTCTGGGTTAAAGCTGTGAGTGGTTGTGCGATTTTTGAAAAGTTCGCGATGAATCGCTGATAATAGCCTGCTAAGCCAAGGAATTGACAAATTTCCGTTCGGGTTCTTGGGGCTTCCCATTTCTTAATGGCCTCAATCTTGGCAGGATCTACCTGAATCCCTTTTTCATTAACCACATGACCAAGAAATTGTACTTCACGAATCCAGAA
>NW_020204255.1:2983-6329 GCF_001531365.2 Cynara cardunculus var. scolymus
ATCATCGATTCTAGGAAGAGGGTATCTATTCTTGATGGTCAATTTATTAAGTTCCCTGTAATCAATGCACATTCGCATTGACCCATCTTTCTTTTTAACGAATAGAACCGGTGCACCCCATGATGAGTAACTTGATCTTATAAATCCCTTATCTAATAACTCCTGGAGTTGATTTGGCATTTCTTGCATCTCCGATGGTGCCAAACGATATGGTGCCTTTGCCACTGGGGCAGCTCCAGGAATTAAGTCGATACTGAATTCGACTTGTCTTGGTGGGGGTAATCCTGGTAAATCCTCGGGAAATACATCAGGAAATTTCCGTACTACAGGGAAATCGTCAATACCTTTTTCTTTGACCTTCTTATCAATAACATGTGCCAAAAATGCAACATAATTCTTCTTCAGGTACCTCTGCATCTACATGCAGGATACTATCTTAATTTTTCGATCTGACACATCTCCTTGAATCACAATGGGGTCATTTCCTTCTTGAAGAATTCGGATAACCTTTACCGAACAGAAAATTTCAACTTGATTTTTGGATAGCCAATCCATGCCTATAACTATGTCAAAACTTCCTAGTTCAATAGGAATAAGGTCTATGCTAAAATTCTTATTGGCTAAACTTAGAGTGCAATCCATAATTATGTTTCTAGCCTTAATTTCTTGACCATTGGCAAACTCAATTACATAAGCTTCTTTCAACCTTTGGGGCTTTAAGTTAATCCTCGGCTTAAAATCTAGTGATACAAAACTTCTATCTGCCCTTGAATCAAATAAAACTGATGCAAATTCATTATCCAGGAGAAACGTACCTGAAACCATATTGGGATCGTATCTAGCTTCTTTGGCTCTGATCTCAAACGCTCTGCCCCGTGCCTGACCTTTCGGGTTTCCTTGACTGGCTGGTCGGGCTTGGGTTGCATTTATTCCCTGTTTTCTCTTTGGGCATACATTCCTCATATGATCTGGGCTCCCACAATAGAAACATAATCGTCTTCGGCAATCCTTTGCTGTATGACCCCCTAGGTGGCATCTTTGACAAATGATGCAGTTTTCCCAGTGCGGATATTTGCAGTTATTGCACTTGGTCCTGCCTCCTTGATTCACCGCCTGAGTCTGTGCCCCAAAGTTTCCTACCACTCTCCTATTCTTGTCATATTTTCCCCCAGATCTTCGATTCCCCTGCTCCTCCATTTTTCCTTTTCCCTTGGCGAATTCTCCTGATCGAACCGCATTATTCGTGAGCTTGGTGGCAATATCTATTGCCTCCTTAAGAGTTTTTGGGTTAGCCGAGGTGATGTTTCCTCGGATTTCTGAAGACAATCCCCAAATATACCTTTCAATGCGGACTTCCTCCTGTGTCACTAGATGTGGTACTAGATTCGCTAACTCGTGGAATCGGGCCGTATAAGCAGCTATATTTTTCTCTTTCATTTCATGATTCCATAACTCCATTTCTAACTTTTGGAGTTCACTTCTTGGSCAGTATTCATCCTTTAGTAATTTCTTAAATTCCTCCCAAGAAAGCTGGTTAGCCGCTTCCCGACCCCTAGTTTGTACCAATGTATTCCACCAGGTAAGTGCCCTTCCTTGTAACAAACATGTCGCATATTCTACTTTATTTCCTTCAGTACATTTACTAATGTGAAGAACAGATTCCATACTTTCAAGCCATGATAGTAATCCTACTTCTCTTTCGGTTCCATTGAATTCTTTCGAGTTGCAAGATCTAAAAGATTTATAAGTGCATTCCCTAGCCGCCCTCGGCTCTGGATTGTTTGGTTGGTTAGCATTCAGGCCAGCAGCTACTTGACTAACTATGTTAGGTAGTGCGGCCAAAAGTTGTTCTGACACAAGTCGTGCAACCTCAGGGTTTTCTCTTCTTGGCGGCATCTTCTAAGGCCTAAGTCAGAAGGGAATTTCGTCATTTTTATTGTCATAACAAGGATGATGACTTCCAGCCATTTAAATGATGCCACGGATGATCGTCGCATGGATAACATTCAAGCATTTATAACCAAACAGATTAATTCTTATATGCATCATGACTTGACATAAATAAGCATTCTTCAAAAAGATATCATGCATTCATAGGTGATTGAAGCTACAAAAACAGGTCCTTGAGTTTCTACGCAAAAGAGTGGACATCCTATCACTAGACAATATTTCTAGAATAATAACCAGCCTATTAGCATTCCTAACAACAACATCAATATTCCACTAAGCACCAAATACTTGTACAACCTTCTAATCTCTCGCCTCGCTGCAATGACAGCATCCGTGTTTCTCATCATTCGTTGATGGTGTGCTTCCATCACATCGGATAGATTGTTTAGAATGTGGTGATGATATCCCAGCCGAGTCTGGTGAGTCTGAGTATCTGATACAATTCTCTGCACCCATTCTCGTTCAGCCGGGTTCATGCCCTGGGCATAGGATGCAGACACTCCAGTCACTACTTGAGATATCTTGTGCCCCTGTTGTGGTCGTGATGGCTCTCCTCTTACTCTAGAGGAATTCTCAAATGTCACTCGTCGAGGCAGTGGAATACTTTTCCTCGGTGTAACTCTAATCCTGGGACCATGATAAGTTTGTGGTGGGACATCAGGTACTGGCTCAGATGGGGGTAACAAGGTTGCTGGCGGGGAAACAGATGCTCCACTAGTCGCAGTGTCCTCTTGTTCATATGGATCTATTAGCCGGATTCGTCGGCCGAGTATTCACTGGGATCGGATGACGCCATAGTAATCTGCGACATTAATAATCTTAGTCTCTAAAATGTACCATCTAACAAATGCTTGTCGATACAATGGAAGCTTCTAAGCAAGACTAAAGGTGGCAATCAAGCTAGATCCTCTAGATATAAAGTCTCTGGTTGCACTACCAGAGCTTCTGGTTGCATGATCGGAGATTCTGGTAGCATGACCAGAGCTTCTGGTTGCATGACCAGAGCCTCTGGTTCATCTTACATACTTAGGAAAGTATAAAGTAACTCGTCCATCGGTTCTCTGATTCCACATTCAGACTAAGAAAATCATTGGAATTCTATTTTGTTGAATGTTGATTCACGTCCATACCGACCATCGATCCTCTGGTTCCTTACACCTTGCAACCCAATGGATCTCCCGTCCATTGGCCTCTGGTTTCTCGCACTTAACAATATAAGGAGACCTCTCATCCATCATCTCTGGTCCTTCTAACCAGAGATTCTGGTCTATCATGATCACAATCACACAAAGGATTTTTCTACCCATTGCCTCTGGTCCTTCCAATTAGCGCTTTTGGTCCAACATGGACACTTAACAAAATAAGGAATTTTCTACCCATTGCCTCTGGTCCTTCT
>NW_020204255.1:11029-12048 GCF_001531365.2 Cynara cardunculus var. scolymus
CCAGATTCGAGCAAAAATAAAACTGCCCAGGATCGACAGAAAAGCTATGCCGACAAACGAAGAAAATCGATTGAATTTAACGTAGGTGACTTTGTAATGTTAAAGGTATCTTCATGGAAAGGTGTTATGAGATTTGGGAAGAAAGGTAAGCTTAGTCCAAGGTATATTGGACCATTCAGAATATGCAAAAGAATTGGACCGGTAGCTTATCAGTTGGAATTACCATAAGAACTCCGCTTAATTCACAACACCTTTCATGTATCAAATCTACGCAAATGTTTGGCAGACTCAAGTTTAGCAATACCACTTCCTGAGATTAAACTTGACAATAAGCTGAGTTTTATCGAGACAGTTTAGTAAAAGTGCAGTGACGTTTTCATAAAGGTTCAGAAGCAACTTCGGAATTAGAATCTGAATGAGAACTCAATATTCATGGTTATTTGAATAAGTGAATTCCGAGACGGAATTCTTTTAAGGGGGAGAATGTTATAACCAGGTTTTAGACAACCTGGGTTGAGGTAATTAATACATGTTTATTATGTGGATTACGTGAAATATGCATATCTAAGTAGAAATGCATGAACTATATATGTGAAATGTGAACATGATATTGTGMATDYATATATGTGAAAAGATGGCATGATATGTATGTAATTTATACATATATGCATGTGGTGTGAAGCATACATGAGGTGGTGCATATTTGTGATAAGATATTCTGGTGTGAAACATTATTATAATATTTAAAAACTTATACCTTCATGGTTAAGAAATCATGAATTTTATAATGAAAAACTCACTGCCTAAATTACCTTTATTGGTTAAAGTCTTCACCGCCTAAGAGTTTTAATTTAATAAATCCATCACCGCCTTTGTTAGAAAAATATATAAAGAAGGAAAAAGATAAGATCATACTTTATCTTGATTTTTGGAGAAATGAACCTTTTTGAGAAAAAGAAAGTGTGTGGCAGTGAAAGAATTCTTGAGAAAGATTAATACACAAAAGTGATTTGAAGATT
>NW_020204256.1:0-13193 GCF_001531365.2 Cynara cardunculus var. scolymus
GACCCACCAAGTTGAGTCTATTTTGCAAAGTAAATGCATGAACACAAATGCAGAAATTGTGGAAACACCATATTCCACTACAAATTGAAATAGTTGATGGATGAAGAGATGCAACACATCAGCAGATATGTGGTAAATATATATTGTTTTGACCTAGATTGCTTATGAAATGTAGAGCCATGAACACTTGGTAGTTGGTATTATCACTTGTTGAGCTGGAATTTATGCTTACTGGTTTTCTTTTAAGCTTCACTTAACCCTACATAATAAATGGCCTTATTTTGAGAACATTTGATCAGGTAAGAAACTATTGCTGTACACTACAATTTAACAGATCTTAATCCAGAATTTATTTCCTGTATAGTATAACATTTTTTCCTAGCTTCTTTCCAACATTCTGATGTTATGTTTTGCTTATTCCTATTATAGTTGGTATTTTAGTAACTTTTTGGTTATGACCTCTTGTTCCTTTACTTGGTTAGGAATTATTACTATCAACATGGATGTGTTTTTGTCTACTAATAGTATTTTTATTTCTTTAAACTGGAGGACGAAATTGGTGACTTTGGAATCTTTTTAAACATGGAACTTATGGAGTGGAAATTTATTGGATATTGGTAACTTTTTGTGTTGTAGCTATCAGTATATTAGAATTTCTTATAGTTATATATAATCATGTAAAGATGCATATTAGAGAACTTGGAAATATCTAGATTAAAATAGCATTTCTTAGAATTTTGGGATACATAAAGCATTCTTGCTGTTGGTTTATCAAGTTCATAGATATTTATGTTGCATTGACATGATAGACATATCTATGTTGTATCTAGGCATGTCAATGTTGTTAATTTAATGGTAAAACAATCATGGATTTGGTTTTTTTTGAGCAGATCCTTTCCTTCAGAAAGAAGTACCAATTCTGTAGTTTTCGAATAAGCAAAGGAATAAAATGTTTTAATTCATCTTTCTATTGATGAATGAACTGAAGTCGTTATGTCATGGCTATGAAATTCTCTTCTGACTCATATTGACTTGCATCTTGCATAGTTAATTTTCTTTCATGAGAACTAAAATGATTGATTGCTTTTTGCAGTCCGTTTCTCTGTGGTATGACTATCTGAATTTCATTCAAAAATATGATTCTTCTGTCCGTGAATGTTCACCCACTGGGATCTCAAAGGCAAGGGACCTGTTTGAGCGTGCTCTTATCGCATGTGGTTTGCATGTTGCTGAAGGCAGTAAATTATGGGAAGCATACAAAAGTTATGAGGAAGCCGTCCTTAATAGCATGGATACGATGGACTTTGAGGTATGAACTTGGGTTGACAATTCTCTTTCTGCAGGTTATGGATGCTTTTTAGTTGTTGCTGTTTTTGATTTTTCTTTCTTTTTAATTATGGTTTTACAAACATGGGATCAACTTCTTATATAGAAAGTTTGAACTCCCATATTCTGCTTTTGTTTAGTTTTGGAGGGAGGGCAAGTGGAGAAAAGGTTGAAGCAGTAATTCGGGTCCAACATTTGCCAAACCTGAAGTCTTTTTCCTTCCATTATTTTTTAGGCTCAGTTGTATTTACTTGTACATATTACCTCTAGCAGTACTAGGTCTGAGTTAATGTGTAATCCATATGTTGGTCATTTGTTATCATATTTTTTGCACTATAAATATTTCTGTAGTTTCTATGCCTATCTTGCGTTTTTATATCTCAGGTTGCTTTAATGTTGGTTACAGTCGCGGGAAAAGCAGGTCCAAAGGATTCGAAATATATTTCATCGACACTTGTCGATTCCTCATCGAGACCTGATGTCAACTCTTCTCACCTATAAGGCTTGGGAGGCTGAACATGGGAACACTCTTGACGTCAGTAGTAGCAGTACAGAAGGAATTTCCGCCAATGTTGCTTCCGCATATCAGAAGGCTATAGAGATGTTGAGTATGCGTGCTGATTTTGAAGAAAAAATTGTAAAAAATGACATGGCTGATACAGAGCGGCTTCAAAGTTTCATGGTGCGCCAGTGTGACTTAGGGGTCCCTTTACCAAACGCTAACTGGGTATATGCTTACCGGGCACTTACCTTACCGGGTAATCATGGCAAGGATCGAGAATCTTACCTTGTAAGAGGCATGACAAGGACTGACAATCTTACCCGGTAAGTGAGGGTGGTGACTCTTACCTGGTTCACGGTTACCGGGTAAGATTATCGCCTACTATGCCATTTTGATGGCCGAGAATCTTACCCATTAAGGTAAGTGAGAGTGGTGACCCTTACCGGTAAGAGCTTACCCGATGACTGTTTGGTAAGCAGCCCTTTAGTATACTCTGTTCATATTTCTGTAAGATATTCTGCAACCAGTGAGGCACATGTATACTGCTGTAAGGTTGATGATATTTGTCTTGTTATTGCAGGCTTATTTGAAATTCGAACAGTCCTGTGGAGATCCTGCTCGAGTTAAAAGCTTGTATGAACGTGCAATTACTGAATTTCCTATATCCAGTGATCTCTGGATTGATTATACCCACTACCTCAATAAGACCCTAAAGGTTTTAGTTGATTTTTTTCTCTTTTGGTGCTTTTATTGTAATTATCTAAACTTTAATGATCTTGTATCTTTTCATTGCTAGGCAGACAAAACTTTGAGGGATATTTTTAACAGGGCAACTAGGAACTGTCCCTGGGTTGGAGAACTATGGGTTCAGTTCATGCTATACCTTGAACGATGTCGTTGTTCTGAGAAAGAGCTTTCTGATGTATGTTTCTGCCATTGGTTCTTTTTCTATATGAAGTACAAACTACTGTTGAGTGATAAGGTCTTTATTTTTTTTATAAATGAATTACTGAAAAGGTCTAGTCACACTCAAGAAAACAAAAATTGACAAGAAGCAGTTTGATTGTGCTTGTTTCATGAACTTAACAAGTTGGTGATGGGTATAAGCATCGACTCGCATAACCTTTGATCGATCTACCTTGTTTTTCCCCTAAGCCCTAAAAAACCCTCTCATATCCCACCTAGAAATAGGGTATTGGGGTAAGCTGTATGCAGACCCTTTCTCTTCCTCAAACTTATTTTTGCAAATTTTGTTAAATATTATTTTATTATTCTTATATATAATTGGAAAAGACTGCAAAAGACCTATCTAGGCCCTAGCTAAAAACACGCACATAACAGTCCAAAGAAACCTTTTATATTTATCATACGCTACTAAGCAGGTCTGTGCCAAAACATAACATGTGATGATTGAACTGGATATTCAATTGTCTGTGGTGGTGTAAAGAACATGGGCAAAGGTTAATGTTCGTACTAATTATCTTTTATCTTGCTGTTTTTAATTCTTAAATTTGAACCTAATTTACTTAATTCAATTCTATGTAAGCTATTAAAAAATGTTCCATGATTTGTGATACTTCAGGATCACTTTAAATTTCTTTAATTGTTCACTTCTCATACATTCTTTTTACCAAAATGTCTGCACATGATAAGGTAGCACAGAAAACTTATGTTTTCTTTATAAAAGCAATTATGATTTTTTATTATTTAGTTGCATTGTGTAATGTTGGTTGAGGAGTGTAATATAACTTCGAGGTTAAACAAATTATGTTACGAGTTGTTATCATTATTGCAGTACTGGTACCTAATTTTCACCCAATTCAGGTTTTTGAGAGATCTCTGCTATGCACATTTTCTACCATAGATGAGGTATAAAATACTTCTCCCTTTCTCTATATCCTTGTTGTATAACCATTTAATATGTTGGCAAACACTACCACCGTTTTCTTATGTCAACTGTCTATGGAAGCATTTTGCATAAGTAAAAGTGGATGTTTTGCTACGATGTTCATATGGATTGTAAAATGAGCATTCAATGTCCTTGAAAGAGAAAAGGTTCTTATTTAATGTCTTCTCAATCATAGGTTATATAGATTGTTGTCTGTGGGTGCATTACATTTGTCAAATACATTTGAGATATGACCATGAATGCTGTTAAGTTATGGGTTTACTTTAATTTCAGTATGTAGACATATTTCTCACAAGAGTTGATGGCTTGAGGAGGAGAATCTTGTTTGCCAAAGAACTGGACGATGGCTTAGATTATGCCTTGATACGGGATACTTTTCAGGTTTGTCTTGTTCTCATATAGTCATATTCCGGTCAGACTAGCTTAGTTTCTTGGCTATTACTATGTCCAACAAAGATTTATATTCAGTGGTAACCTTCCTGTGTTCCTATTTGATAAATGATGCTTGTTTTTTTCACTTTTAGGTAGAAAAATGCTTCTAATAGAACACATATGAACTGCAGAACTACAATATCTGTATTTGACTACATATAAATTACTATTAGCTTATTTAATCATTTCAGATTACGTTATTTGGTTATGTTTATCCACCTTTATATTTATCATTGGTTGCCAATGCTATTGTTTGGTTATTTATTAAGGCTATGTAAAATTCCCCTAAATAACCATTAACCAGAACATTGTAAGAAAAGTTAATTCTATGTGTTTGGGATGTTGAGGTGAGAATATCATGAGTCTATCTTATCAAGCAATCACTTCACTGCAGAAAAGCACAATTTTGGCTTCCACTTTTTTATCATTTATCAAGTATGAAAGGTCTTTAATGTGGGAAGTATTGAAGTCAAATTTATATAGAAGATGAAAAGTAGAGGTGCTCAACATTGTTTACTTGATGAGCAATTACGCCATAATATAGGTACTATAAGTTAAGTTAGCTGTTTTTAGATGTTAGTTATTTTTAGGTTTTTAGATTGTTGATGACTTGCTAATCATAGACGGAGCTTTTTCTTGTCTTACTTTGGGTTACTCTTTTGCAATTAAGTAGATTCTTTTTGGGTCCAGAATGTTCTTTTTTCTGATGATGGGATTTGGGCGTTTCAAAAAGCATATAAATGACTGGGATTTGAAGGTGCAGGCTGTCTAATTATTAGGGCTGTAGTCGACTGGTTAGTGTGCTTTTGTGGGTAACACATGTTTGCTCGGAGAAGCTAGAGGCAAAATTTAGTGACTTGTAGTGTTGAATCTGAGTGTTGCACGAGATGTCGTTTGTGATTTTCCATAGATTATCAGGGTATTACAAAAGTTCAAGGTTCACTTGGATAGATATAAGACTTCTGTTTGAAGATCAATATATTTGCTTGCTTTGTTGTATCATAAGGACAAAATGTGTCTGTTTTCTTGTTGTATATTTCTGTTCCAGGTAGAAACTAATTTACATGCCTGATGTTCTTGAATAATTACAACTTCTTTGTGGATGTAGCAATTCAATTTTGTACCAATCCCCTTGTGCTTTAGAACTTTTGTAACATGACTGGAAAATCAAATAAGCAAAAAGTTGGCTTAAAGTTTTATCTCTTTGTTCTCGTTTAATAAATTTCTCGGATACAACACATCTAAACTTAGAAGTTGTATCTCATATCTTGTCAAGTTATTTTATCCTATCTTTACTTCAGTGATTGCATTGTTTGCTTCAATCTTTGGATATTGGATAACCTAAACTACTTATTCAACTACCTATATGACTCTTCATTTTTCTATTTACATCTATCATTTTATTGACTGTAAACTTATGATAGTTTGATCATTGTTCTAATAGAAGTATTGAAAGATTTCAAAAGATTTTTCTACTCTTAATTGTATGATTAAGAGGTTCCAGCACTTCAAGAGGCTGTGATCTCCCAAGGCTCTTGCTCTTTTCAGTGATTACAATCTAGTGCCTTCCCCTGTCCCCTTTCTCTCTAATATATACTTCCTTCTAACTGATTTCCCCTCACATTATGATGAAGTCCAACAAACTGTCCCAATCCCTCTGCTGGGAAGGTATCTAGTTAATACCCGACTATAGTCTAACTATAACTTACTAACTATCATTACCTTTGCATCTGTAACATTACCCCGCCCCCAACATTCACCTTGTCCTCAAGGTGGAAAAAACAAACAAACTGATGCACTACTGGAACTGAAAATTGGAGACTTATCACTTTTTTTTCCCTTAGGACTCTATTAACTCCATCCTTGCACCATCCCATGAAGTCCCTGACCTCCGTCTGATGTTTAGCCAACAAACTACCATTTCCTTTCAAAACAAATTCCAACAGACCCAGCATTACAGCCCTTACATCTTGAGTGACGGCCTCATTTGCAACATGATGGACTGGACATCCATTTTGGAAAGTCCTTCCATGATGATAGTCATTTCTCTCTTTAGAGGATATGTAACTTCCGGAGTACCAATTAGTTCAGAATCATATGCCCACAGGTACGCCCATCTTTGCATTATCTTCTAGACCGACCAAAAACCTTTCAATATCGGTTGGGATGGTAACCTCTTTCTGAACCAGAACACTTCTGTTTCCAACCAAAATTTGCTTCTGATTGATGTCAGACCCGATGCCTTTTCTGGGAATCGCACGGAAATCCAGCGTATCAAGAAACCATCTACTCGTTGTGGACTCATTGCTTTCAAATTTTGAATCTTTGGTTACAATAGGATCCCCGAAAAAACAGAAAGTCCTAGCGTATTCCGGTATTCATTTTGCCATTGGATGTTTACTGATATTCTCAGTACAAGCGGCAAACTCGAAGGTAATTGTGGTAATTGTGGCTTTATTCTGAGTTAGAGCCTGGTTTTATCCAATATCACACATATTGTCTCTTGAAGGTCCTTTCTAATGTATCTCCTTCTTTGATCAAAACATCAACTCCTGTTATAACCATGCTAGTAGTTGGGGGGCTATCCAGACCAAGTCCTGAGGACATACAACCACGATTATTAAAAAGATGAGTGCAAATCCAAGTAGTTGACAGTTTGAGGTAGACAGACTTCACCTATTTTGTTTTCAACCAACTTTTTAGAAATAAAATTGTAGGTGGCACCAATATCAATGAATACCACTACACTAAGCCCCTCAATAGTGCACAGTAACTTCATTTTTCCGACTAATTAATCCTACTACAGGATTTCAGTGCACCTTGATTTTTGGTTCCCCATCTGTGGCTCCACCACTGTCCATAAACTCTAAATTTCCCTCCATATTCTTCATGAATTCTCCCTGTTTTAGGGCTGACAACGATGTTGTGAGGACGTTGTTGGCGATAGTGAGTACGGTGGTGAGAACAGTGACAACAGTGAAGACAGTCCTGGCGGCGGTGGTAGCGGTTTCCAATGATCATCACTCAACTTATCTATCCCATACGCCATCAACGATGCGAAGTCTGTCGAGAATTTGATGGTTTTGGCCTAACCCAACCATTCCTCTTTGGAATCAATTTCCTTTTTCTCTATGCTCTCTCTTCTTCCTTCTTTCTGTATTTTCACCATTTTGCATCTTACTGGAAGGTGGAAACACATAGTCAAGATCCTGACACACCATCGTACTCGGGATCTCCTGAGTCACACCTAATACGCTTGATATCCAGAAAGAATCAAGTAGATGCAGAAATTTCATGCAGTTAGGATTTATTTCTCGACAGTTTCGGGTTTCGATTGGAGAGATCCGCGCCCTTTGTGGATTGGAAACCTGGCTGAAAAAGATCCGGATGCATTCCATAGCCGAACCAACTTGAATCGCTTTCACAATAATTGATTGAATCTCCATTTTCTTTATTATTCTCCTCTTCCATTGGTTCAATACGAGCTAACATCTTC
Source organism: Cynara cardunculus var. scolymus (assembly GCF_001531365.2). NCBI lineage: Eukaryota > Viridiplantae > Streptophyta > Magnoliopsida > Asterales > Asteraceae > Cynara > Cynara cardunculus. The sequence goes on from NW_020204256.1 coordinate 7,666, forward strand.
TTCTAGATGCCCTTGGTTACGTCCAAAGCAGAATGCATCTCTGTTAACCTTTCCATCATTTAGTTAACAATAACGAGCATGCCTGGGTCACCTCTAGGATCGACTGCTCTGATACCACTTGATGTACATTCATCATTCTAATAGCAGTATCAAAAGATTTCATATAATTGTCTACTCTTAATCAAATGATAAAGAGGTACAGCATTTCGTGAGGTTGTGATCTCCCAAGGCTCCTTCCCTTTTCTGTGTTTACAAAGCTGATGACTTCCCATGCTCCCTTTCTCTCTTTTGTATGCTCCCTTTTAATAGATTTCCCCTCACACTATGATGAAGTCCAATAAATTATCCCCAACCCTCCACTAGGAAGGTATCTGTTTAAATTCCCAGCATACCCTTTTCAACTAGTACTGACTATAGTCTAACTTTGGCTTATTGGCATAGCTACTACTATCACTACGATTGCATGTGTAACATAGTTTATGGTCTATCCAGAGGGCATGTGATTATTTGTCACCACAGTTAAAGAACACGTACAGTTTGTTGCAAATACATAGATACTGGGCCCGCCTGGAGTCTAGTATTGGGAATGATATAACTGCAGCTCGTGGAGTATGGGAGAGTTTGCTTAAGAACAGGTTCGGAGTTCTTTTTTTTATAAAGTCAGTATGAACTTTTTGTTCTTATTCTCTTCCATGCTAATGATGTTTCTGGCGAACCTTTTATTTTGTAGTGGGTCTATGTTAGAAGCCTGGCAAGGCTATATATCAATGGAAACTGAGATGGGGCACATAAATGAAGCTAGATCTTTGTATAAACGATGCTATAGTAAAAGGTTTTCTGGGACAGGCTCTGAGGTACATCTTTTTTTTGTTGTATTACAGAGCATTATCTGTCTTTGGTTCCTTACCTTTTTGCTTCTAACCTATTTATATATATATATATATATATATATATATATATATCGAGGTTCAACTGTCTATTCTTAACCAAACATATACCGAAGGAATAAAATAGAGGGAAGTTCATATGAAATCAGTTTTGCTCTTAAACCCCAAAATTTGCTTGATTTTGGTCATGTGTTGCTAAATTTAAGTCCTGGGTTCTCACTGTAATTCACAAGGACACTAGCTAATGTATGTGTGAGGCACAATTAGGTTCATAAGGCTAAAAGGGGAAATAGGCAACCATACCTATATAAAATTGGAAATGTCTAGATTAATTTATTATTGTCAAGTTAGAGACAAGCAAGAAAAAAGAGGTGTTATAGTAGTCAGCAAAATAAGGTGCTTTTGTGTGTCAAGTGGCAGTTTCACTTTTCAGTAATTTATGAAAAGCTCCTATGCATAAATTTGATTATATCTAAGAGATCCCATATAGGGATGGGTGACAAGTTAACAATTTTTTTCATGATTGCATTGTTTGATGGGAAACTATCGAAGATGATTATTTCATGCATTGTTGGTAGTTTGGATTTTTTTACTAGAGAGTATCTATTCTATAGTTCCTTTTGAATTACATTATGCCTTTCTATCCTAACAGCAATTTCATTCAGGACATATGCAACTTATGGATTAGGTTTGAGAGGGAATTTGGTACACTGGAAGATTTTGATCATGCTTCACAGAAGGTACTTATCCTGTAGGCAACTATAATGGTATATGCCAATTTCAATATTGTTTAGTTTTATCTTTTGTTGTATCATTCCCTCTCTCTCTCTCCCCCCATTTGTTGTTAATTTTAAATTTTAAATGCTAGTGGTGTTTCAGATGTATGGACTGACCAGGTTCTTTTTTATGGATGCTTGTTGGAATGACTTACTCTAGTTGGGGCACATAGAGTTATAACAACCCTAAAAATTTCTTATACATGAAGACATCACTCTTTTAACATAATACATATCACAGTTATGAAACTAATTTATTTGATTGAAGACTAGTAAAACCGTTAAATGTCGGTATGTGAATCAACATGACCCAAATCGAGAGATTGATAAGCTTCACGTATAACTGATGTGAATGAGTTAACTCTTGTTTTGGCAATTTGAGCCTTTTCCCATCAGAATTATCAAGTATGCTAGTTTATGGCCAAAGCAATGCCTTCATATGGTTTCAGGAGAAAACAAGCTTCTATCTGAAACCTTGCTGCTGGGGTGTGTGTTTTACAAGGTTATTAAGCTAAATGACCTCCTGACAAATTATTTTTAAATCTATGACCTGCTGATAGGTTTCTAGGCGTTCTGGTGTGTAGAAGTGGCATTCTTTTGTTATCTTGTCAAAAGGTCGTGGAGTTAACAAAACGCTGTCAGGAGGTCATTTAACCAAAGGACGCGTGTTGTTTTGTATTGGCATATGAATGTCAGATAAAATTTTTCCAGCTGAATTCTTTATAGTTTTTCAATTTAATTGTCATGTTTGTGTGGAGTATCATCCTGGACCTCTGGTTCAGTTCTGGATTTGTATAAACATTGTGTATCCATTGACTTGGTTCTTATTTTTTTATCTTCCTCATACACTTCTATCTAAGAAGTCAGATGTGATCTTGTATTTGATGCACTTTCTCATGCAAGTGGTCTGGTGTGACCTTGTTTCTGATGCACTGATTCTGTTATTCCAGGTGGCTCCTCGGGTGCAGGAGCTACAGCTTTTTAGGTTACAGCAAGAGAGCAAAAATATTGCTTCATCAGCAGATCACAAGGAGGATTCTGTAAAGAAAAGTACACGTGAAAAGAGAAAGTCTGCTTCAGATGCACCTAATGAACAGTCACCAGCAAAGCGGCAAAAGAATGCCATAGGGCATCAAAAGGATAAACCTCAAAGTTCAGTTAAAGCAAATAAAGTGGAAAATATTGTTACTCCAAAAGATATGCCTCATGGCCAAGATGACCTGAAAACCAAAGACCCCACACCTGAGAGATCCAAGCAATACAGAGACCAATGCACTGCCTTTGTATCAAATCTTAATCTGAAGGCAAAATCTCTGCTTATACTTTTATTAACATTCTGTGCTCCTGAAGGACATTTAGTTAATTTTTTTTATTTGGGATTAGCGAGGTAATCTTGACATTTGCAGGCAAATTCTGAGGACCTACGTAGTTTCTTCAGTGATGTTGGTGGCGTTGAAGCTATTCGAATATTGATGGACAAGTTCACAAAAAAATCAAGGGTCTCTTTCTCTCTCTTGTGCATAACCCACATTCTCTCAGCACATATTTTACAAATTGTTTGGTATTGCAACATGCTTAAAAGATTACAAGAATTTTTTCATCCTATCAATCTTTATTCTTTCTGATGGTACGCCCTTCTGAAAAGATCGTCTAATATTATTGCTTTATAAGCATGCTTCTAAATAACTCGTTATGGCCTCGTTATGGCGTGTTATGGCTTCAAGGCTTGGGTTCGCCGCTGCGTTAACCCCCATGGCTCCACTCTAAGGCTTGACTTGTACTATAACGCATTATGGCTTGTTACAACACGTTATGGCATGTTACAACCTCTTATTGTGTAAGGTGTGGGGCTACTTTAATATATAGTTTGAGCGATAAATGATAATTATGTATGAGACTAGGACTTAAACAAACATAAAAAGAGAACTTAAAAACTAAAACCTTAAATAGGTGAATATTTACTCACATTTATGCACACGAAAAGTCGAACATGAATCCTTTGGAAATTGAAAAAAGTAGTGACTAGAGGTTTAATCTCGATTTTACACTCTTGGTATAATTTTCTATAAGCTCTATATATTTGGTATCAGTGGTTCTTTCCTTTTGGTCTTGTTACTTTATATGAATCTAATTTGTTAGAAAGTGTTATTCAGAACACTGACACATACAACGGAGGGCGTGTGTGTGTGTATATGTGTGTGTGTGCTGCCTTAGGACACGCCTTAAAAAATACCGTGGCCTTGCTGTAACTCGTAAGGCTTGAGACTTGACCTCACCGCCACGTCTCACGTCATTTAGAACCTTGTTTATAAGTTACACTCGAGGAAAAATATTCGTAGTGGGGAAACACCAAAAATGTGTGCTTGTTCTTTTGGTTTTGACATTACAAATTGCGAACTTTTTGGGGCATGGATATTTGATAACTTATAAAGTTGCTTGTTATTAGCTATTTAATAACACATTATATTTTCAGCTGTCTCTTTATATGATATGTAAACATCTAAGCATTTCCTGCAACTCATGTTTTCTGTCATGTTTATCCCGTCGGTCCTGTCAAATATAAACAAAAATTATTTGTACCTGACATGTAGAAGTTTCTGAACTATAGTTAACTGGTGGCATTTTTTAATTAAAACATTCTAATCATAGTAATCAATCTTTCAGAAAGCTCTTGCTTCTAGTGACATTTCTTATCGGGGTATCTATTTTATCTGCTTTGGAGGGTGTTAGAAATGTTTGTCTGTATTAAGTGATAGAAAACCTAGTTGATAGAAGTTCTCATTCCCTAATTATTGTTGGTATTTTCATTGTCAAGATGATGAGCAAGGTTACAAGTGCCTCTGTTGGTGATGTTTTTGTTTGTATCTATCATTCTGCTTGTGGACCCTTTGATCTTTCTATTCTAGTCGTCTTGCTTTTAGCTAACTGGGCTCACAAATACATTGATCATTCACGTATGCAACTGCATTCACTTCGAAAAAAAGACAAGTGTAATGCATTTTTATTAGCTTGACTAATTCATGATAGAGCTGACCTGAATGAAGAAATGAAGTAAAAGTCAGACAAGCAGGGTTGCCTACTAATTTTATAATACTGTATCTTCATACTGAGGTGTTGAGATTGTTGTCCCCTGGTCAGGGTATGCAAACTATGTTGTATATGATCATGGGTTACTCCACTATTGTGACATTGGTTGAGTTGGAAGCCTAGCGGTTTATTATGGGTATCAGAGCATGTTATTTTCATGTGCTGACCCATTGACCCACGTGCATGGTATGCGCCACCAAACCGATATATCCACGTCTAAGCCATGGGTTTTGCTACACATGAAAGCCTTGGGGCTGCTACTATGGGAGCATATCGAGACTGTTGATAGTTGATGTGTATATATGATCATGACTAGCTCCATTATTTTCAAATTGGTTTTAGTTCAAATCCTAGAGGTCCAGTAAGAGGTAAATTTGTCAAACAAAGATTGATGGTTCTCATTTGAATATTGTACTTGACCACACTCCATATTATATGTCGTATTAATTGGATTATTACACTTCTCCTTGTTATTTATATGAAGGGACTAGCATACGTGGACTTCTCTGATGATGCACACCTTGAGGCAGCTGTGGCTAAGAATAAGCAAATGTTTCTTGGGAAGAAATTGAGCATTGCACGCTCTGATCCTAAAAGCAAAAGAAAAGGATCTGCTGGTCATAAAGCTTCAATAGAACAAGGTGTGGGCATATACTCTTCTTCACTCTCTCTCTCTCTCTCTCTCTCTCTCTCTCTTATGTGTCAGTTCTCTATTTGAATATCTAGTGAGAAGACATTGTTATACGAATGACTTGTTTACGATCTTGGTTCATGCCTT
>NW_020204257.1:0-1054 GCF_001531365.2 Cynara cardunculus var. scolymus
TTTCGTTTGCCTTTTTATTGTTGGCTTTTGGTGTTGTTATGTTTTGGTGTATTTCCCTTTGTCTGTTTTGGCTCCTTATGACTTGGTTTGTGAGTCAAGGDTGCYGTAGTTTCTCTTGCTGATTGTATTGTTTTGGTGACTTTTTTACTGTCTTTATAAAATTGCCTGGGGAATCTTCCCCTTTCAGTATACTAATTATGAACCATTAGTATCATTATAGTTCAATTAGACTCAAATAGAAGAAATAAGCCCATGATAGAATGGACGCATCCAAACCCTTTGACCACGTTTGACTTTTTCTCTAAAAAAAATGCGATTGTGTTGATGATGATTTTGATTCAATGCTGTTCGTGAGGATGATTCTTGGATGATTCGTGGATTTGTGTTGATTCGTAAGCATCATTCTTGCCGCTGCTTGCTTTCGTCCATTGCTGCTGTTAGTTGCTTGGATTTTGCTGTTAAAGATCGGTCTTGCTGCTGCAGTGAGTAGTTTTCGGGTTCCTTTTCTAGGATTCAGTTTCTGTTTGCTGCTGTCCTCGTTGTTCCAGTTCGGTTTTTACCGGTCTGCTGCTTCTGCTGGTTTGTTGAGTTTGTTGTTGTTTACCTGAGTGGGTCTGCTAGTTTATTTGGTATTCTAGATGTCTTCTTTGCTGGTTTACTGTTTTGATCGATAATTTGGGTGCAACTTCTGCTGAGATTTGGTTTAACTCCTTCGCTGCTGTTTGAGATTGTGAAACGAGGTAAGGGTGTTGATTTGCTCTTTGTTTTTGTGTGGCTAATAGTTTGGTTCTTTTGCTGCGGTTTGGTTGCTGGTTTATGTGGAGAAGTTATTTCCTGTTTCTTAATACATACTAACTGTTTCCAGGGTCTTCGTCTCTTTCGTTGAATACCGTTTAGAATTTCCTATCAGAATTTCCGTTCTTGAAAGGCTTACGAGAAATTAAATTTTGTAAAAGCTGTGGGAAATTCTGTAGCCATGGATCTCCAATTTTATCCGTTGGCTGATAAAAAGGATGTTAGTGTGAAAATTCCAATTGAAATGGCTAAGGAGGCT
>NW_020204257.1:2454-4372 GCF_001531365.2 Cynara cardunculus var. scolymus
TGGGAGATTTCAACTCCATGTTATTTCCTCATGATGGGTTTGGAGGGTCATCTCGCCGTAACATCGAAATTTTTGATATGCAATATACTGGTGTTCATTTCTCTTGGAATCAAAAGCCGAATTCTGTAGGGGGAATCATGCGAAAACTTGACAGGGCTATGGCTAATGCAGAATTCACTTCTAAATTCCATGATGCTAATGTTCATTTCCATCCTGCCGGACTTTCAGATCATTCACCGGTGGTTCTTTCTTTTAAAGGCGGTTTACGAAAAACGAGGTATGGGTTTAAATTTGATAATTTTATGGCTGAGCACCCGGATTTCCTGAAGATTGTTAAGGAGGAATGGTCTAATTATGTTGAGGGGACTTTTATGTTTAAGGTAACTTCCCATTTAAAGGCTCTAAAGGTCCCGCTTTGTAGGCTTCGTAATACTTTTGGTAATCTTGGCAAGAGGGTTTCTTTTCTAAAAATTGAGTTAGACCGTGTTCAACTGGATTTTGATAATAATCCCTGTAATGATGAGTTGGGGTTGGAACTTGGGCATCTTCGTATTGCTTACCAGAATGCTTGTTGGGATGCGGAGTGTGCTGCTAAGCAACGGGCAAAAGTTAAGTGGTTGAATGAGGGGGATTTGAATACTAAATTCTTCCATCATGTGATTAAAGAACGACATCATTCCAACTCCATTCAAYCGRTATGCACTAGTACTGGTGMGTTTGTTCATGGTGATGATGTTCCTAATATTTTTGTTGAATATTTTCGAGATTTTCTTGGCCTTCGGTATGAGTCTCCTGACCCGATTATGCCCGAGAACTTATTCCTGAAAAAGCTTTCACTCTCGGAGGCTAATMATATGATACGGCCGATTCTTTCTGAAGAAATAAAAAATGCTATGTTTAGTATTGGTAATCATAAAGCTCCTGGATCGGATGGTTTTTCTTCGCGGTTTTTTAAAGCTTCTTGGGATGTTGTTGGGAGAGATGTGGAGATTGCAATTCACAATTTCTTTTATCGAGGTAACCTCCCAGAGGAATTAAATCATACGCTTATTTGTCTTATTCCTAAATCTGTTAATGCTTCTAAGGTTACTGATTACCGACYTATAGCTTGCTGCAATGTACTTTATAAATGCATTAGTAAAGTCACTCATCTATGTTTTGCAGATGATTTATTTGTGTTTACTAAAGGTGATGTTCATTCGGTGGAGGTTCTTAAAAAAGCTCTCTCTCTCTCTTTTTCAACATCGTTCAGGCTTGGAGCCAAGTCTTGAAAAGAGCGAAATTTATTTTGGTAATGTGCCCCATTCTATTAGGGAKGCCATTCTGGTCTGCCTCCCTTTTAAGCTTGGCTCTTTTCCTGTTTGTTATCTGGGAGTGCCACTTTCTCATGCTCGGTTGAAAATTAGTGACTATAGACCTTTGTTTGCTAAGGTTAAAAGTCGTATTTTTAATTGGAAGACTAAGTTTCTCTCGTTCGGAGGACGTAGGCAACTTATTATAGCAGTCTTACAATCGCTTCAATTGCATTGGCTGTCTATTTTCCTTTTTCCGTCGGGTGTAATTCATGATATTGAATCGATCTTCCGGAAATTTTTATGGGCTCCAAGGGATGATCCACGTGGGCGGTGTAGATTATCGTGGGATGTGGTATGTCGTCCTCTGGAATCGGGGGGACTTGGTATTAAAAGGTTGGCGACTTGGAACAGGGCTTTACTTGCTAAACATGTTTGGGATATTGTTCGCCATCATAATTCTTTGTGGGTTCGGTGGATTTATAGTCATACTCTTAGACACAACCACTTCTGGTTAGTTCGGAAAAATTCTAATTGGTCGTGGGTTTTCCGTAAATTATTAGACATACGGCTTCATGTGCGACAGTATTTTGTGTCTCAAATTGGTGATGGTACGAATACTAATG
>NW_020204257.1:4947-12838 GCF_001531365.2 Cynara cardunculus var. scolymus
AGCAGATTATTCAAGCCATTGTTCAGACTGTTGAAATTCGTGTGGCTTGGTTGGAGAAACGGTTGTTGGGCAATACTGGTTGATTTTATGGATTTTTGTTGTGTTAGGGGAGCTTTTGTGCGTTTTAAGCTCCTTTTCTTTATTTTTAGTTGTTTGTTTGAGTMGGTTGGGCTTTGTTTGTTTTGGCTTTTGGTGGCTTGGTTGGGGTTTTCCAAGTCGTTTGTTTTTTTGTTGCGTTGGTAGTGGTCTATTATATGGTCGCTTTGCTGTAATCTTTCTTTATGTTTTATAAAATTGTCTGGTTTCCGTTCAAAAAAAAAAAAAAGATGTGGCGTGCTTGATCAGTTGCTTGTTTTGAAGATCATTGAAGCCATCGTCTGCCTTCTCTTGGGTGTTTCTTGTTTTAGGTTTTGGCGTATGTGGTTTCTGGTTTTAGTGGCTACTTCCGGGTTGAGATCGTTGTCTGCTTACGGTTTCTTCTTGGCTCTTGGTCGGTTTTGTGTTTCTGCTCTCTTCCAGATCGGGCCGACGGTGGAAGGCTCAGTTTAGGGTTTTTGCTGCGTGTTCTATGATTGCATTGCTTGGCCGCTGTTTGGTGATTGCCTCCAATCTAATCACCGGTCTTCTTGACTAAGGTTTTCTGTTTGATCATCGGTTTCCTAATCGTCTGGTTTCGGGTATGTTTTGAGTTTTCGTTTTTCTCTGTTTGTCTCTTTTGTGGTGTCGTGGTTGTTTTTGGTAAGGACGCTTTAGGGTTTAGTACTACTGCTGCTGGTGGTTCTCTGTTCCATTTTGCGCGCAATCATATTTAGAGTCTGTCCCTTGTCTGGCCGTTGTTCTATTCGTTTATGATTTTATGTGTTATTGAGAGACAAGTTTCATCTTGTCTGGTTGGGTACTACTGTTATTGCTGTGTTATTTTACTTGTTGTTCCTTAGGTTTGTGCTGTTTGTTGTTGTTAGGTTTTAGACTTGAACTAGTTGTTGTTCGTCGTGCATTCTGGTTTCTACTTGGGATCCAATCACAGACCTGTTGTTTGTGTCTTTATGCAATCACTTTGCTACTGTTTAACATTCTGCGGTTTGTGACCTTTTTCGCTGCTGTTTTTGGGTGCTCGGTGGAACTTTTATGCGAACCTCTTATCGTTGAAGTTCGTTTTGAACCAGACTTGTTATAGACCTGTTGTTTGTGGTTTAAGTGCAAACAATCAGCTCTAATAGCTGTTGTTTGCTATTTACGGCTGCTTGGGGAATATATTTTGCTGTTTTGAGTTGCTGTTTTCCATTTAGCTACTGTTTTCTGCTGGTTCCATCTTCTACAGCTCTGTTGTTGTCTTAGGGTGGGCTGCAGTTATCCACTATTTTGGATTATTATCGGCTGTTTATTTTTGGCCATCGTGTTAGGCCTTCTGGTTTTGTTTTCACTGTTGTTTGCTGTTGGGTAAAAATAGTATTGACTTTACCGTATCCGTGGTTGTTGTTGCTGTTTATCGTCTATCTCGGGATCCACATTTGTGTTTGGGTGATGCTGGTTGTTTTGCTACCGCTTAGGGCTGTTTTTTGTGGGTTTGTTGCTGCTGTTCCCCACGGTTGCACAGACTTGTTCGTGTTTCGTGCTCCAAGGTACGTTGGTATTTCTTTCTCTTTTCTTTTTCTTCTTCCTCTCCGAGGCAGTCGGAAAGACTTAACAACGGAAGTTAGAAGAGGCGTAGAATTAACATTAGATTGAGAAAAAGAAACCCAGAACTCTCATATTTGATTACCCCATCTACACTCTTACCTGGACCCTTTGTGTTACCTGTACCCTTTGAGACGGCTTTCATAACTTGATCAGATTGGCCAGATGATTCTTCTAATATTAAATCCACATTCTGCTTCCCAGTCTGTTCCCTTCTTGAAGTGCTTGCTTCCCTGGATGCCGGATTAGAACTACCAGTTTTCACATTTGAGTTTTTTGAACGAGGGATCAAAGGTTGAAAATTACCACTGGATTTGACCCTCCATTGCTTTTTCTCCACCCGAAACGAAGCCTTCTGAATCTTTTCTCTCATCAACTTGCTTTCCTTTAATCTGATTAGCGGCCTTAACACACTACGACGTTTTGTGCCAAAAACATGGTAGTGGGAACATTGAATCGGCTCCCAAATATATTCCACCTGGATATTTACTTTCTCATGCTCCCCTAATTGAAGTTCGGAATCACTATCTCAATATACCGTTTAAGATCACCCACAACCTAGACCTCTACCAGTACTTTTGCAAAACCCGGTCGTCCCCAAGCCTTATCACATATGGCTGCCGTGCAGGAATCCATTAGCCTCGGAACACCCAAAACACTAGCAATACGACTAACGCCTCCTTATTAAAAGCAACCAACGGGATATTATGCAGTTTCACCAATAGAGGACAAGATGTGTGTTTCGGTTTCCTTAACCCCTTAGATGGGTCCCACTGATAGACAAATAAAGGAATCCTGCAGATCATTAACGGGCCTGCCTCAATAACTTGGTCACATCCTCCCACATCATTGAATTTGAAAAAGAAGATACCATTCTCATTCATCATTGCGTCAGAATACCCATATTTTAACCATGCAGCTTTAACAAATTTTTGCACTAAGGGGAAAGGAATACGAGGGCCCAAAAAATAACCATACTATACCGGATTATAAGATTTCGCAGCCTCCTTGTCCATCTTAATTGGAATCTTCATGCTCAACTGGTTTTTATCGGGAAGCGGATAAAAGTTCAGGTCTGTAGTCCCCGACCGGCCAACCGCTTTGGCAAAATTCAGCTTTCCAATATCCATTCTTTTCGTATTAGTGGATTGGCTACCACCCAAAACTTCCTCAAGAGACGAGAGCCTCTCAAAGACAGAAACCCTACTAGGATCCGTAGTCATGGGGACATTTTCATCAACCGTTCCCATTTCACGCGTTAAGAAGCCGTGGTGCTGAAACCCTCTTTAAGTGACCTTGATAGGATAGACGAAGACCGCGGTAACCGAGGTGCTGAATACCTACCAAGGAACTCTCAGAGAGCAACAAAGACTACAGAAACACCCAACACGTGTGAAGGAAACAATAATGAAAAGAGAAACAGCAAGCGTACCTTGACGTCCTGTCCTTTATGGGTGAAGTTGCATAATATTCCGTTGTAGCATTTAATAAGGAGGGCGTTAGCCGAATAGCTAGTGCTTTGGGTGTACCAAAACAAATGGATTCCTGTACGGCAGCCATTGATAAGGCAAAAGTGCTGGTTAAGGTCTGGGCCGTGGGTGACCTTAAACAACGTATTGAGGTATTAATTCCAAACCTCAATGGATGGCAGGATGAAAAAGTAAATATCCATGTGGAATATATTTGGGAGACGCTTCAATGCTCCCACTACCATGTTTTTTGGCACAAAACATCGTTGTGTGTGAAGGCCGTAAGGGAAGCATGTCGATGGGAGAAAAGACTCGGAAGGGTTCGTTAGGGTGGAGAAGAAGCAATGAAGAGCCAAAACCGGTGGTAATACTCAATCTTTGAGTCCTCGTTCTAAAACTTCAAATGTGAAAACCGGTAGATCTAATCCGGCAATCATGGAAGCAAGCACTTCTAGGAGGGATCACTCTATGGAGCAGAATGTGGATCTAACCGCAGAAGAATAGTCTGGTCAATCTGGTCAAATTATGAAAGTCGTCTTGAAGGGACCAGGTATAAAGATGGGTAGTCAAGCATGTGAGTTTTGGGACTTCTTCTACTCAATCAAATGTTAAAACTGCCCCTCTTCTAGCTTTCCGTTGTCAAGTCTTTCCGACTTCCTCGACGACGGGTTATGATGGATTCCACGACGGCTTCTAACAGATTCGGGGTTCTAGGGAATTTGGGAGGGGAGGAGACTCATGAGGGTATAGACAAAGAACCTATCTCGAGTACATCGATTGCGGAATCTAGGGACCAAGGGGTGGAGATTTAAAATACCCCTTGATGTTGAAATTCGCTTCTTGGAATATCCGGGGACTTAAGTTCCCAGGTTAAGCAAAAAGAGGTGAAAAGGTTAATCCATTGTAATGATTTAAGTTTATGTGCAATTCTAGAGTCTTAGGTTTCAAAGGATTCGCTTGAGAATGTTTGCTCCAGTACTTTTGGTCATTGGTCTTCGATCTCCAACCAGATGGCTTGTGGCCAAGACTTTATCTTCTTTTCCTTTGTCTATGGGGCAAATAATTGTAATACTAGGAGGGAGTTATGGTCGGGTCTTCGGAAGTTCAAAGTTTTAAATGGTTCTAAACCTTGGACTATTATGGGTGACTTCAATGCCATGTTGTTTCTCCATGATGGTTTCGGGGGGTTCTCTCGTCGTAATACTGATATATCGGATTTTTTTGCTTGTGTGGAGGATGTGGAAGTCTTTAATTTGCATTACACGGGCATCCATTTCTCATGGAACCAAAAGCCAAATGAAGAGGGGGGAATTAGGCGCAAACTGGTTCTGGCTAATTCGGAATTTACTTCTAAGTTCCCTGATGCCAATGTTCACTCTTACCCTCTAGGATATCGAATCACTCTCCGACAGTTTTGTCCTTCAAAGGAGGAACGCGGAAAAAGAGTTGGGGCTTTAAATTTGATAACTTCTTGGTGGAACACCCGTCTTTCTTGCAGATTGTGAAGGATGAATGGTCAAAACATGTAGAGGGGACCTTTATGTTTCAGGTGACTGACTTGAAGGCCCTCAAGACCTCTTTACAAAAGCTCCAGAATTCCTATGGCAATCATGCGGCTTGGGTGTCCTTGAAAGCAGAGTTAGATCAGATTTAGTTGGAAGTAGACAATGACCCCTCTAATGTTGATTTGGGCATTGATCTTGGTCACCTTCGTCTTGCTTATCAAAAAACTTGTTGGGATGAGGAATGTGTCGCCAAGCAAAGAGCTAAAGTCAAATGGTTGAATGAGGCTGATATGTATACTAAATTCTTCCATAATGTGATAAAAGAACGACATCATTCTAACTTCATCCGATCCCTCTGTACTAGCCAAGGCGACTATGTTTTCGGGGATGATGTCCCTAATGTGTTTATGGATTAGTTCAAAGGTTTCCTTGGTGTGCGGGATGCTTCCTCTGATCCACTTATGTCAGATGATCTTTTTACTAGGAAACTCTCATTGTTTGAAGCCAACCATATGATCCGGCCTATTTCTAATGAGGAGATCAAAAATGCTAGGTTCAGTATTGGCAATAATAAAGCCCCAAGATCAGATGGTTATTCGTCTCGGTTTTTCAAAGCTTCTTGGGATATCATCGGTCGTGATGTGGACATTGCTATCAACAATTTCTTCTATAGAGGTAACCTCCCGAAAGAATTGAATCATACTCTCATTTGTCTTATCCCAAAATCTGTTAATTCATCTAAGGTTTCGGATTACTGACGTATAGCTTGTTGTACGGTCATTCCGGGTCATTTGGATTATTTAATTGATGGGGCCCAATCAGCTTTCATTTCGGGTCAGAGGATTACAGATAATATTCTTATGGCTCATGAGCTAGTGTTGGGCTACCAATCTAGGAAAGGCCCTCTGAGATGCGCGTTCAAGATTGACATCAAGAAGGCTTATGATACGGTGGATTGACAATTCCTTCTTATTATGCTTCAGGGAATGGGGTTCCACCCGGTTATGGTCAACTGGATCAGGGAGATGGTTTCTACTACCTTCTATTCGCTTGCGATTAATGGCAATACTTATGGGTTTTTTCATGGGGGAAGGGGAATGAGGCAAGGAGATCCGTTATCCCCATATCTATTTACGATCGTGATGGAGGGGTTCTTTATGCTCCTCAAGCAATGCATTCGGGAGGCTGCTGATTTTGGGTATCACAGAGGTTATGAAGATTTGGAATTGACGCACCTATGCTTTGCTGATGACCTTTTCGTGTTCATGAAAGGAGATGTTCAATCGGTTAAGGTACTTAAAAAGGCAGAATCGCTCGGGGGTAGAGCCAAGTCTTGAGAAAAGTGAGATTTTCTTTGGGAATGATCCTCCTAACATTAAGGAGGCCATTCTTGAGTGTCTTCCTTTCGAACTTGGTTCTTTTCCCTTTCGGTCTTGGGAGCTCCATTGTCCCATACTCGTTTGAGGGTCGCATTCTTAATTGGAAGTCTAAGTTTCTTTCTTTAGGAGGGCGAAGACAACTTATTATTTCGGTCCTTCAATCCTTACAACTTCATTGGATGTCTATGTTCCTATTTCCTTCTAGGCTTATCCTTGATCATGAATCCATCTTTAGAAAATTCTTTTGGGCTCCAAAGGAGGATCCTAGAGGCAGGTGCAGGTTATCTTGGGAAGTGGTGTGTCGGCCTCTTGCGAGTGGCGGTCTTGGTATTCGGCGTTTGGCAAACTGGAATAGGGCGTTACTTGCCAAACATATTTGGGACATTGTGAGGCACCGTAATTCATCGTGGATAAGATGGGTGTACCATAATAATCTTCGATCTTCGCACTTCTAGATCATTCGGAAAAAACTCCAATTGGTCGTGGGCTTTGCGCAAGCTGTTGGATTTACAACCCCAATTGTGACGATTTCTGATTTCCCAGATTGGTGATGGACGGGATTCTAATGCTTGGGAGGATACTTGGCTCGCCTGTGGTCATCTTTCTTCCTCCATCTCCTACAGATTCATTCATTCTTGGGGGTTTTCGACTGGTACTACGGTTCAGGAGTTAATTATGAGTTTGGATGGGGAGTGGCCGGCTGATTGGTGTAACAGGTATGCTAAGCTTAATACCGCTCCTTTGCCGTCATTGAATGACTCTGTTCGTGATAGAGTTTAATGGGAGGATAATAACAACTCTGGATTTGATTTCACGGTTACTACTACTTGGTCTTCGTTGGAGGGGAACCATCCTGTTGTACCTTGGTATAAATCGTTTTAGTTCTCAGGCCATATTCCTAAGCATGCTTTATGTCTTTGGCTTGCTTGTCATCGGCGTCTTCCTACCCAAGACCATTTGATTTGGAAGGATGAACCTCCAAACTTGGAAAGTTCGCTCTGTAGCACTTGCATGGATACTTATTCCCACCTTTTTTTCCAGTGTTCCTTTTCAAGAGAGGTTTGGGATAGCATCTTACATGCTGTGGATTGGATAAATATGCTAGACTCATGGGATCAAATCCTGGAAGCTATTTCAGACACGAGCCGATTGCCAAAACGTTTAAAGCAGAAGCTAGCGCTTGCGGCTTCAGTGTACTACATTTGGCAAGAACAGAATCGAAGACTCTTTACTGAGAATCGCCGCACAGCTGTACAACTTATCAACAAAATCAAAAGCAAAATTTCTATTCGTGTGGCTTGGTTGGAGAGACAGATTGAGCGGAATGATGGTTTACATGAAGGATGGGGTCTTGGTTGGGGGGTTATGAGGTTTAAGCTCTTTTTGTTTATTTTTTGTAGCTTGTTTATGTCTGTTGGGCTTGTACCTTCTGGCTCGTTGTGGCTTGGTATGGTGTGGTGACCATGTTTTTTTTGTTTCAGTTTTTTTGGGTGTGGTAGTACGCCTAAACTCGGTATTTCTTTTATTGGTTTTATAAAATTTTCTAGTTTCCTTTAAAAAAAAAGATGTGAACAAACCAAATTGACCCATTTAATGTCATTTTGACCCAATTACTGAAAGGGGAAGAATCCCCAGGCAATTTTATAAAGACAGTAAAAATAGTCACCAAAACAAAACAATCAGCAAGAGAAACTACGGCAACCTTGACTCACAAACCADGTCATAAGGAGCCAAAACAGACAAAGGGAAATACACCAAAACATAACAACACCAAAAGCCGACAATAAAAAGGCAAAAGAAACCCAAAAGAGCCAATACCGAAAAAGCACACCACCCACAAGCTCACATGCCATTTGGATTC
>NW_020204258.1:0-5008 GCF_001531365.2 Cynara cardunculus var. scolymus
TTTTTCTTCTAAGTGTTAGAATGTTCGTATGTTGTCCGGACTTCTAATCCGGTCAACTTGTTTCATTTTTTTCTCTAAGTGTTGGTATTAGTTTTTGAGGTTTTAAATTTTTTTCTCATGTCTAATTTTTTTAATTGTTTTAATTTTTTTTAGAGTTTAATTTTTTTTGTGTGTTATATTTTGTTTGAATAAAATGGTTTCTAATATTTTAGATTTTTTTACAGGTTAATGGCGGAACAGTGACATCAATCTGACGAGGAATCTCATGTTCCTTCCGTCATATCTGATAATATTCCTATTCACCCGCCCAACCAACCTATCCCATTAGAAACCCTTTTCTCTCAGATAAAATACCTTGACATAAAACCCAATAACCATGTCTTTTCTTTTGCTATGCCAGCCAAATACCCGATCATTCTAGAAATCCTGAAAGGTCATCCTATATCATATTCTCTATCTGCAAATACACCTGTTCCGATGGTGTACTTACAACAATTCTAGAGCACACTCACTTTGGAAAAAGACGGGGACACCATTTACTTTGAAGGAGAAGTTGACGAATATGTCAGTCGCCTGACATTGAAACGTCTGCCCGGACCAGGCTTTACTGGTTTTGAAGACTTTATATCAGACGAACAACTGTGCCTGGATATCAAGCGTCTAGGATACTCGGAAGAATTGAACAATCCAACTCAATTCAAAAGACGATTCTTGCCCTCAATCTGGCACTTATTGTTCTCAATTTTGAATAGATCCCTGACGTCAAAGAAAGCGGGCATATATACCTGTAGTAGCTCATTCCTTAAATTCTTTCATGGTATCGTCTTCTCAAGTAACTATTACTACACTTTAGTCATATGGAATGAGTTGGTACAGTTGGTCAATGCAAAAAGATTCCCGTCTAAAGCTCGAAAGTTTGTGCCATTTCAGAGGTTTCTACAACTGTTCATTAAGGCCATGATGAAGGCTAACGAGGATATTCTGGCCAGATCCAATTCTGAAAAAGGGCCGACATTCACCATGACCAGAATTCGACAGCATACTGAAGTGGAAGACTTGGATTCGATAATGCCAGTACCACCAGAACTTATCGCCTTAGCTGATCAGACTGCTCAGTACGTAATAGATTATAGGCGAGTGATAGATCCAATAGCTCAACCAGAACCGATTGAACTTACCCACGGATCACCCCATGCCTCAGCTGTGAGAGAGCAGTTAGAAATAGAAGAGAGAGTTTAGGAACAGGGGTTACTTGAACAGGGAACTGAGTTGAGAGAAAAAGAATCTGAGAGGGGTGAACAGGCGGGGGGAGCGTCTGATCAGCAAAGTACTCCAACTGTCAGTACTTCCTCAAGTTCGGAAGCTACTGAATCTGATAATTTGGCAGATTCTGGTGATGATCAAGATGATGATAATGATGGAGCAGAAGATCGTGATCAATCCATTCCTGCTCAAAACATTGAAATTGGTACTATTGTTGATGACATTGATGATATTTTTCCTGAATATTCAGCTCAGCAACCTTGTCCAAGCTTGCATTCTTTGTCATTCAATGTTGACGAATGTGATGATTATGATCGCATACTTCAAGATATACCTGATGATGGAGGAGATGAGGGTGTTAATGTCGAAAATGAAGAGAGGTTGAGAGAAAGKGAAGAAAAAGAATATGKAGAGGGTGAGAGTGGAGCAGAAAAAGAAGATCAAGATCCTTTCCAAACTGAAACAGTTAGCCGTGCAACCACATCTGCTACTAACATTCATTCGTTGAATGTTAGTATTGAACAAGACATAGCTAGCCCAGCTATGCAATTACACACCCAACCCGTCCACTCAATTGTTTCTCAACAACCAATTCTTTCAATTTCACAAGAGGATAGAGCTCATATGCTAACTACTTCTCAATCGGAGAATGTAGTTATTGAAATAAGTAGGCCGCTGCCCCAGCCTACGACTTTGATTCTGTGCACCTCGAGTCTAGAGCCGATACACTTAGGTACACATGAGTCACGAGCATCTGTTGCTCCAAGTGCAGTTCTTAGTGAACTTGCTTGAACGACCAGATTGGTGTCTTTTGACAATCCACAAGGACAGGTCGGAAGTCTTACTAATGCTAACATTATGCCAACATTGAACGTAGGCACAACAGTTTATTCAACTGTTGTTACAACTGGTATTCTATGTGAACCAGGAGTGAATTTACCTGACTTCGTGTCAAGGGAATACCTGGACGGCGCCCTTAAGGCTGTTCAAGATAATTTGGATGCTCATATGGCCAGTCTTAAAAGACTTTTGAAGGGGAAGGAAGTTGTAGAAGAAGAGCCACCATCTATGCCATCACCACCACATGTTCATGAACCGTCAGTACCAGATCAGTCGGTGGATGAGCTCAAATCGCTTTTATATGCAAAATTGATGGCATCTCAAAATCCAGATGCTGAGGATGCAGATTTGGTCGGTCTCTTACGACAACAATTAGACGTAAACCCTTTTGTTAGAGCCTCAGAGTTTTTGGCTTTTCAAGATGTGGTTACTTCTAACTTCTCCAAAGTTAGCAAGTTGATCACATCTAATACCCAAGATCTAAAAAGTTCAATGGATGCCCTAGCTGAACGGGTGTCTACCTTAGAAGAAACTTGCAGGTCTCAGGCCATATCTCTCAAACGAAGGCATGACGATCAGGATGTTCCAGATAGTCATGAGGGGGAGAGAAAGAGACAGAGATTGGCCGAGACATCTGAGCAAGGTGCAAGGGTTAGTGAGGAGCCTTCAACTCAAGACGTTATTGCTGAAGTTTCTGCCTCGAAATCAGTTCGAGAAAGAACAATTGAGGCCATTGAAGTTGAGGATGAAGATATGGAGACAAGTCCTACGATCGAGCCAATGGTTGAAAAGCCGGCAGACTCCACGGTAGGAACAAGGATGCTAATGGACTTGTCTGCCAAAGTAGGATTCAACGAGGTATTCTCTACTACTTTGGGTGGAGAGCAAGATTTTGGAGAGGACATTGACAATATCGATGAGTCGACTGGGATCTATTTTGACTTTGAAGCTGATATAGATGATGAAGATCCAGTCTATCCTGTTCAAGAAGAACGTCAGTCTGTTCCAGAATCTTCCACTGCAGTTTTACCTGCTCAAAGAAAACATGTTGATCCAACTGAAATCTTCACCAGAGATTATGTGCCATTCCATATTAGAGCAAATTTTCCWGGATATGATCGTGCAAGGATCTGAGAGCCATATCTAGAAGATATCTACTTTGGAATCTTCATCCGTCATAAAAAAGTTCTAAGCAGTGACAAAGTTCTGGGTATTCATAAACAGACAAAAGAATACCATATTGAATACCGTATTCTTTTGAAAGCCAAGTGCCTGCCAATTAGTGAAGTGCGTACAAAGCATCGAATTGTAACAATTAAACAAATTGATGCTCAGAAGTTGTTAAGAATCTGCTATCCTGTTTTCACAGTAACAAGGCAGGATGGTCAGATCTGGAGGTTCAGCGAAGCATACTTTTCAAACTTATATTTGGATGACCTTGAATATATGTACTTTGAAGTGAAAAACATGACGATCAAAAAGGAAGAAGAATTGATTGCTCTTGAAGCTATCAAGAGATTTATGCGCTGTCATGTAAAACTGGCGATGGTCATTGATGTGCAAATGGGTCTTGAAGACAATCAACGAATCATCAATCTTAAAAGACCAAATCAAGAACTAGAAGATATTGAAGGCTATCCAGTTTATATGGTTCTTGAAAGTCCAGAGTTCGGGGTCATCTACTTCGCTCAACTTCAAGTTAAGAAATTTATGAGATTTAGCGAGCTGAATAAATATTCCGATGGCACGATAAAATTAGTGAGAAGGGCCCTTGACTTAAAAAGGGTGATGAACGATATAGCTGCTGAATCAGAATGGATGAGCTCCAAGGAAAGATATTTGCTGGTCAACGCGATAAATTTGCTCGAGGAGAAGATCCAATATAGGAATGCTCGGAGAAGATTGGAGAAAATACTTGGACTGCGAAAGACAAAATTCACAAGAGTCCAAACTTGAATCCAAAGGGGGAGAATGTTGGGTTTGAGTTAGAGCGTTAAAGTTGTATTCAAGTTTCTCCTTAGAATAGTTTTACTTTGTAATAGTGTAGTTTTACTATTTCCTAGTATAAATAGTATTTTCCTTGTAATTGTCATTAACAAGTGATTAGCAAATTGTAATCAAGAATTTTCAGCTGTAATTTTCTCTCTCTCTATCAAATCATTCTTTGAAGATATTCTTTCTACCATTCTGTTCATCATAATTCTTGAAGATCGTATGATGTTTGTATGATTTTGGACTTCACATACTCAATGCTCTTCTTCTATCAAATCTAAACTTCTAGCTCTTCTAAAGCTAAAAAGACTCGTTAGAGTCAAGAGACGTCAAGAAAAGGCAAGTCCATTTTTTATGCTTCTCTGTTAGGTCTAAAAATGTTGTATTCAAGTCTAGTGCTTTATTGTGTTTGTTTTTGCTATAAATAGTGGGGCTTAGTAGTTTTATTGGTAGCAATTCATTTGTGACAATATCATTTTGAAGAATTGTAATCTTTGAAGAGCAATACAAAACCTTTGAAGAACCTTTTCTCTCTACATTTCTTAATCTGCCATTGTTGATCTTGGTTTGAGTTCTTGATTGTTGTTGTTGGATTGATTAATTTTCGAAACATCATTCTCTTTCTAAATCTAAGACTAGCAAAAATGTCAAGCAGAAGAAATATCAAGAAAGATATACTTATTTATGGTCAGTGATAAGATCACTGAAACCAACTTTTAAAAACTTTAGTCACTGAAGAAGAAAAGATTCAGTGAAGGTTTTAAGTCGAAGAAAAGAGAAGAGTAATCATACCTGAGAGAGAATATATATATATATATATATATTTACTCAAAAGTTCAGTGTCAGAGATAGAGCACTGAATCATTTCACTTACTGAGTGATGTTTAATAGCTGAAGATTAGTCTTCAGTGTT
>NW_020204258.1:5267-7288 GCF_001531365.2 Cynara cardunculus var. scolymus
AATAGATAGGAACCTTTGAAAACTGAATATCATAGTCCATCAGCTGGTTTTTCATCCAAAGAATTTGGGCACAACAACTACCAGCGGCTACGTATTCAGCTTCAGCTGTTGATGTGGACACTGAGTTTTGCTTTTTGCTTGTCCAACTCACCAACTTTCCACCTAGAAGGTGACAGCCTCCAGTGGTGTTTTTCCTATCAATTTTGCAAACCTGCAAAATCACTATCTGAATAACCAATTAGGTCAAAACCTGAACATTTAGAGTACCAAAGACCCATGTTAGGAGTTCCCTTAAGATATCTGAAGATGCATTTTACTGCAATCAGACGGGATTCCTTTGGTTCAGCTTGATATCTTGCACATAAGCATATAGAGTACATGATATTAGGTTAACTAGCTACTAGATACAACAAGGAGCCGATCATTCCTCTATAAACAGTAACATTTACAGGCTTTCCATTTGTATCCTTGTTGAGAGAGAGTGGAGGAGCCATTGGAGTCTTCATAGATGAACTGTTGGATACATCAAACTTCTTCAGCATGTCACAAACATACTTACTTTGATTGATAAAGATACATTTACCTGATTGTTTGATCTAGAGACCTAAAAACAAGGTTAGTTCTCCCATCATGCTCATCTGATATTATTTCTTCATGCGATCAGTGAACCGAAAACAGAAAGAGGGATTAATGGAACCAAATATAATATCATCGACATAAATTTGGACTAGAATGACGTGACCCTTAACTTTCCTAAGACATAAGGTCTGGTCAATCTTTCTACGAGAGAATTTCACAGAGATGAGAAAAGAGGAAAGGGTATCATACCAGGCACGAGGAGCCTGTTTTAACCCATAAAGAGCTTTATCCAACCTGTAGATATGGTTTGGATACTTAGGGTCGAAAAACCCTGGAGGTTGTTCAACATAAACTTCCTCTTGAAGTTTCTCATTTAAGAAAGCGCTCTTTACATCCATTTGATAGACTTTGAAGTCTATATGGGCAGCAAAGGCTAAAAAGAGTCAAATTGCTTCGAGTCTAGCCACTGGTGCGAAGGTCTCATCATAGTCGATCCCTTCTTCTTGTCTATAACCCTAAGCAACAAGTCGAGCCTTGTTACGGGTAACCACACAATCTTCATCCAACTTATTGCGATAAACCCATTTGGTGCCTATCACTGATTTTTCATATGGACGTGGGACAAGGTACCAGACTTTGTTTCTATCAAGCTCAATGAGCTCCTCTTGCATGACAAGGACCCAACTAGAGTCAGAGATAGCATCATTGATTTTATTGGGTTCAACTAAAGAAAGAAAGTTGACAAAGAGACAAATATTACCTAGACCTCGACGAGTCTTGATACCTGCATCTGGATCACCAAGAATTTGATGAATTGGATGGTCTTTTGTCCATCGCTGAGCCAGTAGAGGAATTTCATCTAAGTAGGTGAGTTCAGGAACAGAAGATGAGGTTTCAGCTGCACTATCTTCAGCAACAGGAACTATTGCCAAAAGAGCCTCAGATTCAACGACTGAAATAGGTTCAGATACTAAAGGCATTTCATTCACTGATTGATCAGTGTTTGAAGTAGAAGGAGGAACACAGCTAATGGGCACAGCAGCGATCTCTGAAGAAGATGCGTTGGAGTGACTAGCTGTAACTGGAATGATGAGTGGATCATCTTCAGCTTCAGGAGATTCAGTGTTGAGAGAAGCACTGTACGAAGCTTCAGATTGTTCATAGTGAGAGAACATCCAGTTTTCTAATTCATCCTCATCATTTAAGATAGATTTTGAATAAGCTGATTGAGGTTCGTCAAAGGTGACATGAATAGATTCTTCTATCGTATGTCTTCGTTTGTTGAATACTCTGAAGGCTTTGGATACTGAAGAATATCCAAGAAAGATTCTTTCATCAGCTTTGGGGTCAAACTTTCCAAGTTGGTCGCGATTGTTGAGAATGTAACTGTGAAGTCCAAGATTCATACAAAAATGATAAGATCTTCAAGAACAAGATGAATA
>NW_020204258.1:7658-10625 GCF_001531365.2 Cynara cardunculus var. scolymus
AATCTTCTCAGAGCGTTCCTGTATTGGATTTTCTCCTCGAGCAGATTTATCGCATTGATCAACAAATATCTTTCTTTGGAACTCATCCTTTCTGATTCAGCAGCTCTGTCATTGTTTACCCTTTTTAAGTCAAGCGCCCTTCTCACCAATCTTATCGTACCATCAGAATATTTGTTCAACTCACTAAATCTCATGAATTCCTTCAATTGAAGTTGAGCAAAGTATATGACTCCGAACTCTGGCTTTTCAAGAATCATTTAGACTGGATAAGCTTCAATATCTTCTAATTCTTGATTTGGTCTTTTCAGATTGATGATCCGTTGATTGTCTTCAAGGCCCATTTGAACATCAATGACCATAGCCAGCTTCACATGACAACGCATAAATCTCTTGATAGCTTCAAGAGCAATCAGTTCTCCTTCCTTCCTGTTTGTCATGTTTCTAATTTCGAAGTACATATATTCAAGATCAAAGTCAAAGTAGATCCCAGTCGACTCGTCAATGTTGTCAATGTCTTCTCCAAAATCTTGCTCTCCACCCAGAGTAGTAGAGAACACATCGTTGAAACCTACATTGGCAGACAAGYCCAATAACATCCTTGTTCCTACTGTGGAGTCCACCGGCTTTTCAACCATTTTCTCGATCGTAGGACTTGTCTCCATTTCATCATCTTCAATCACAATAGCCTCAAATGTTCTTTCTCGAACAGATTTCGGGGCAGAAGCTTCAACAATAACATCTTGAGTTGATGGCTCCTCTCCAACCCTTGCAGCTTGCTCAGATGTCTCGGCCAATCTCTGTCTCTTCCTCTCCCCCTCATGACTATCTGGATCGTCATGCCTTCGTTTATGAGATATGGCCTGAGACCTGCAAGTTTCTTCCTAAGTAGACACCCGTTCAAAAAGGGCATCTATTGAACTTTTTAGATCTTGGGTTTTGGATGTAATTAACTTGCTAACTTTAGAAAAGCTAGAAGTAACAACATCTTGAAAAGCCAAAAACTCTGAGGCTCGAACAAAAGGGTTAACGTCTAATTGTTGTCTTAAGAGGCCAACCAAATCTGCATCTTCAGCATCTGGATTTTGAGATGCCATCAATTTTGCATATAACAACGATTTAAGTTCATCCACCGATTGTTCTTGTACTGACGGTTCAGGTACAAGTGGTGGTGATGGCGCAGATGGTGGCTCTTCTTCTACAGTTTCCTTTCCCTTTAGAAGTCTTTTCAGACTGGCCATTTGAGCATCTATATTTTCTTGAACAACCTTTAGGGTGCCGTCCAGATATTCCCTTGACATGAAGTCGGGTAAACTCACACCTAGATCACTTAGATTGCCAATTGTAACAACAGTTGAATAAACTGTTGTGCCTACGTTCAATGTTGGCATGATGTTAGCATTGGTAGGACTTTTGACCTGTCCTTGTGAAATGTCAAGAGACACCACTTCGGTCATTCCGGCAAGTTCACTGAGAACTGCACTTGGAGCAACAGATGCTCTAGACTCATGTGTACCTATGTGTATGGGCTCTAGACTCGAGGTGCACAGAATTGATGTCGTAGGCTGGGGCAGCGGCCTACTTATTTCAATAACTACATTCTCCAAATGAGAAGTAGTTAGCAGATGTGCTATATCCCCATGTTCAATTGAAACAACTAGTTGTTGAGAACCAGTTGAGTGGATGGGTGGGGTGTGCATTTGCATAGCTGGGCTAGTTGTGTCTTGTTCAATACCAACATTCAACGAATGAATGTCAGTAGCAGATGTGGTTGCCCGACTATGTGTTTCAGCTAGGAAAGGAGCTGGATACTCTTTTTATGTTCCACTCTCACCCTCTCCATATTTTTCTACTTCCCTTTCCTCACTCTCTCAACATTTTCAACTGCAACTCCCTCATCTTCTTCTACGTTAGGTAAATCTTGAAGAATACGATCATAATCATCAACATCGTCAATATTGAATGCCAATGAATTTAAGCTCGGACAAGGCTGTTGAGTTGAATATTCTGGAAAAATATCATTTATGTCATCAACCAGTGTTCCAATTGGAATATTTTGAGAAGGACCAGTTTGAGCACGATCATCCGCTCCATCATCATTATTACCATTATCATCATCATCACCAGAAACTGCCTCAATATCGGTTTCAGTATCTTCCGAACTTGAAGAAGTCATGGAAGTACTGTCAGATGAAGTACTTTGCCGATCAGACGCTCCCCCCGCCTGTTCACCCCTCTCTATTTCTTTTTCTCTCATCACACTTCCCTGTTTAGGTAACCCATGTTCCTGAACTCGCTCTTCTATTTCTAACTCCTCTCTCACAACTGAGGCATGGGGTGATCCTTGGGTAAGTTCAACCGGTTCTGGTTGAGCTATCGGATCTATCACTCTTCTATAGTCTATAACGCACTGAGCAGTCTGATCAGCAAAGGCAATAAGTTCTGGTGGTACTGCCATTATTGAATCCAAATCTTCCACTTTTGTATTCTGTCGAATTCTGGTCATGACAAATGTCGGCCCTTTTTTAGAATTTGATCTGGCCGGAATATCTTCGTTAGCATTCATCATAACCTTAATGAATAGTTGTAGAAACCTCTGGAAGGGCACAAACTTCCTAACTTTAGACGAGAATCTTTATGCATTGACCAGCTCCACCAATTCATTCCATATGACTAAAGCATAGTCATAGTTTCTTGAGAAGACAATGCCATGAAAGAATTTAAGAAATGAGCTACTACAAGAATCTATGCCCGCTGTCTTTGACGTCAGGCATCTATTCAGAATTGAGAACAACAAATGCCAGATTAAAGGTAGGAATCGTCTTTTGAATTGAGTTGGATTATTCAATTCTGCCGAGTATCTTAGACGTTTGATGTCCAAACACAGTTGTTCATCTGATACAAAGTCTTCAAAACTAGTAGAGCCTGGTCCGGGCAGACGAAGAATTCTTCTTAGACGTTTCAATGTCA
>NW_020204258.1:10895-12060 GCF_001531365.2 Cynara cardunculus var. scolymus
CTCTCTCGCGGTTACACCGCCATTACATCGCTCTCGCGGTTACACCGCCATTACATCTCTCTCGCCGTTACACCGCTATTACATCGCTCTCGCGGTTACACCGCCATTACATCGCTCTCGCGGTTACACCGCCATTACATCGCTCTCGCGGTTACACCGCCATTACATCCCTCTCGCGGTTACACCGTCATTACATCCCTCTCGCAGTTACACCGCCATTACATCGCTCTCGCGATTACACCGCCATTACATCTCTCTCGCGGTTACACCGCCATTACATCCCTAAATTTTCTAACCCTTTAACCGGATTTAGAGTCCGACCAATCATCCGGAGATCTAATCCAGACAACACTGTCCGGATATTAATCCGAATAAAACTGTCTGGATATTAATCCGGTCATCACATATAAGTACACTGTCCGGAGATCTAATCCGGATAAAACTGTGCGGATATTAATCCGGTCATCACATTCCTTTGAGCGGTTTAATTTTAATCCACACACCTCTTGAGCGATTTAGGGTTAATCCGGTCACCTCTTGACCGGTTTAGGGTTGAGTCCGGATAACACTTTGAGCGGTTTAACAATAAACCGGTTAACACTTGAACGATTTAAGGAAAAAAATCCGCACAATATGAAATATAAATCATAATAACCAGTTCCAATAACTACTGAATTGTATGCAAACAATTTATACTCAAAGCTTAATACACTCACCTTACAAAAGATGTTGAACGGATTTGAACCAGTGATTTATCAGTCTGCACTCTCTCAATTGATTTTATACTCAAGAATTTCAGCCCAGCCTTTAATTCTCATATGCACTTGCCATATATAGCAAGTGCATAAACCGCCATCAAATAAAAATAAAAAATATTTTACAATCACTCACACACACACACATCTAATATATATATATATATATATATATATATACTAGTGGTATACCCGCGCGATGCAGCACGGGTGAATCACAATTCTGAAACATTAATTTATCTTTGAATTATAAGTTTGTGTGGTTATTTTGCAAGTCAACTAATATATAAAGTTGAAGGTTAATAYGGTGTATTAACAAGATCAAATGGAAAAATAATTGCACACGTATTGGGTTTCTAAACTCATATACTCAGAACTCATTACAAATATTTTAATTTAAATTTATTTGA
>NW_020204258.1:13095-14318 GCF_001531365.2 Cynara cardunculus var. scolymus
CTTGTAGATCATGCTTTCTATTTTCTAAACTTAGGATCCTCCCACTTTACTTTTGCATTTCTCATACAACATTTATATTTATATTTATATTTAAAAATCATTAGTGTAAGAATAGATTTGGACCCTTGATTACTTTTGATTGCAAAATAATCCATGGATTACGCTTTAGAATGAGAACTGATCTAATGATTCTCTTTAAATATAATTGATCTAAGAGTAGCTATCTTCCATCTTTACCATAACTTTGATTTACATCGAAACCTAACAATTGTTTATTTATATTAGAGCGCAAAGATAGAATGAAACGTTAGAAATGTTGATACAAAAAGGATTTCCAATTATCAAAGTTGAAAATATATAACCAAATGAAACGCAGTACCCTTTTTTTTAAATCTAAATTGGACCTTTCATCGTGAACTTTTTGGTGATAAAATTTGTGAAAGACTCACTCTCTAGTTTTATATACTAAAAAAAATACAATTATATTGGAGGATGATGGAATGGCGTCGTAGGGGTGTGTAGGGTTTAAGCTATTCTCTTCCACCGCCTCTCCTAATTATTTTATTTATTTAGTTAGAAAAAATGGAAATTGGAGTAATAATGGCTGCTGCTTCTACTACATTCGGACCTTCTTCTTCACCCTTACTCTTGAACACCATCCGTATCTCCCCACCTCCACTCACAGTCACACCTCCATGCTCTGCCTTTTTCCCATCTTCTACCCGACTCCMYKTCGTCAGAGTTATCAGCACTTTTCTGGGTCCTTCTCTTTTTCCTTTTTGACAGTCCTCAAAAGCACTTTTCTGGGTCCTTCTTCCTTCCCCTCAGCTCCATCTCTCAATCCATAATCCAAGATTTTAGGTTTATAAATTCAAGATATATGTAAGTGTGTAGAGAGAGAGAGACCCTCTCTCTATTCTTTTACTTTGACCTCCTCKTTTCTTCATCTCTCTTATATCCTCAATCGGTCTCGCTAAGGTAAATCCTTTTCAACTCAGTCTCTATTTTTTTGGAATATTTTGCTTAAAGTACTCTTTCCTCTCTCTCTCTCTCTCTCTACACGCACATAGATATATAAAAAATGTAAAATTTCAAAACATTRTCGTGACTCTTGTTCAAAGAAACACAAAAAATTCATGGGTTTTTGTGATTTAGTTAGATTGAAGATCAAGGATTTAGTTTTGGGTTAGCGGTTTTTCAAAATCGAGGGCTGTTGCTTTTTT
>NW_020204259.1:0-594 GCF_001531365.2 Cynara cardunculus var. scolymus
AGTCTATTATTTTGATCAGGGACAATTCAACTGAACAACAGTTATCAGGTCCATCTCCTGATGGACCTGTAACTGAAACAGAAGAAGAAGTCGATGAAGAGATAGAGATGGAGAATCCTATCAATCCAGTTCAGTGTGAAGAGGGTGGAACTTCTGAAGTACAAGAGGTGTTGGCCGAAAAAGATGCTTCTACCTTACCTCAATCAGATATTCAACCTGTTGTCAATTCCAATTTGAACCTTCACCTGAACCAATTCAAATAAACTCCCCAAGTTCTTACATTGATCAAAATTCAGATCAAACTTCTTATACTCCCTTACCTTATAGCATAAAGTGGACCTGAAACCATCCAATACATCAAGTAATTGGTGATCCATCAGCACCAATTCGTACACGGTCCGCAACTGCTAATGAATGTCTATATTCCACATTCTTGAGTAAAATTGAGTCGACTAAGGTTTCTGAAGCCTTAGCGGATCTGGATTGGATAATTGCAATGCAAGAAGAGCAGAACCAGTTCGAAGCACTTAAAGTCTGGAGATTGGTACCTTGTCCCATCAATAAGACGATTATCGGTACTAAATGGGTATTCAA
>NW_020204259.1:2151-2318 GCF_001531365.2 Cynara cardunculus var. scolymus
TTTGCCTCGGTTGCAAGGATTGAAGCAATAAGAATGTTTTTGGCTTACGCGACACACAAAAGCTTCACAATGTACCAGATGGACGTCAAGACAGCATTCTTATATGGCCTTCTAAAAGAGGAAGTATATGTCTCTCAACCGGAGGGTTTCGTTGATCAGTCAAAGCC
>NW_020204259.1:3656-5031 GCF_001531365.2 Cynara cardunculus var. scolymus
TTATCCTTTGAACGGTGTTCATATAAACCGTACATGCCTTGAGCGGTTTAGTATCCGGATTAACACTTAAATAATATTCATTCCATAAGCCGGACACCTCTTGACCGGTCTATTCTAATCCGGATAAGCCTTGAGCGGTTTAGCATATGRACGGTTTTTGACCTTTGACTATAAATAACCGTCTCATTTTCATTTTTACTTTTTTACATTCCTTCACTGTTCATTGTCGTCTCCGCTCACTCTATCCGCTCAAATGAAGTTCTTTGATTTCATCTCATCAATCTCATCTACTGTTCATCGTTTTCATTCAAGGTTACGAATCGATTCATTTGTTTACTATACTTATTCGTTGATTGTTTCTATCATTATTGATTATATGGACTGGGATTGACTTAATATGAACATAACTTCATAATCGATCCATAAACTCGTATTAACTCGATTTAGACAGTGTATTTTAGTGTATTGTGTGTCGTTTTTCATTTTCGAGTGCGTATGTAGTGTGTATTTTGATTGTATTTGTATTCTTTTTGAGTATTATGTGATTGTATTCATTTCGTGTTTTGAACGGATATCTCACCGGACAAGGTGATCRGACTTCAATCCGATCAACCTTAAACCGGTTGATGATTGTCCGGTTTATGACTTGTGATTTGTGATTGTGTGAAGTTTGACTTGTTATCCGTACTTCTAATCCGGACAAAATGTTTTTTAGTTCTAAGTATTGTGTGTTGTCCGGACTTCTAATCCGGACAAAATTCTTTTTGGTCTAAGTGTTTAGTTCTAAGTGTTGTGTTGTCCGGATTCCTAATCCGGTCAATGTGTTTTGAGATTTTTTTTTTACCAAGTGTTGAAACTTTATTTTTTTTACTATTTTTTTGGTTTAATTTTTTTTAGGTTAGATTTTTTTAACTTTCATTTTTTTTAGTTTTTGTTTTTGTGTGTGAATTTTCATTTTTATTTTTTTTCATTTGCTTTGAATTTTTTTTTGTGTGTGTGTATTTATTTTTTGTTATTCAAATTTTTTTTGAATAAAATGGGTACTAATGATTTAGAATTTTTTTACAGGTAAATGGCTAATCCCAGATATCAGTCTGACGAGGAATCTCGTATTCCCTCGGTCAGATCTTAAAATGTACCACAAAATTTACCTAACCAACCAATAGCATCTGAAATACTTTACCCACAGTTTAAATATCTTGATATAAAACCAAATAACCATCACTTCTCTTTTGATATGCCTGCCGAATACCCAATTATATCAGAAATTTTGAAAGGCCACCCTATTTCATATTCTTTATCTGCCCATAGACCAGTTCCTATGGTGTATCTTCAACAGTTTTGGGGAACCCTTACTATTGAAAAGGACGGAGAT
>NW_020204259.1:8671-11120 GCF_001531365.2 Cynara cardunculus var. scolymus
CAAACATCTGAATTTAAAATATTTAAAAAATTAATTTCTTCATTAAAAACATTTATTTCTTCTGAGTCAWTAGCTTCACTTAAAGATTTTTCGCACGAAAAATACTCAGACTCAGCATGTTCCGTTTTTCTTATAGAATTTTGTGAAGATTCAATTTTATCTAAAAATTCTGGTTTTTGCTTATTAAATGAAAGTCTTTCTTCATTGAAAGTCTTTTCCAACTGAACCACCTGTTTTTCTAAAATAAGAGTAAGAGTATAAGGTTTAAGTTCAACTAGTTTTCAATAATTAAACGGAACTTGCATCTTTTTGTTTTCTTTGACGATTAAGATCTTCTTTTTGTTCGACCTCGTCAGAAGATTTTGTAAATTTTACTGAATACTCGGGACCAGAAAAAATATATTCAGAATTGTATAAGGTCGGGGCATAACGTAAAGCTTTTTCAAAAAATTTAGGATTTTCATACCCTAGCCCTTCCCGAGGGTTAAAATATCTTGTTTCAGATGGTTTGTTTAGAAAAATGGTTTGATCGGTTTGTCCTCTTTCGTATAACATTTCTTCTTTAACCTTCAGAGTTTTATTTAACTGAATTATTTGTAAATCAAGCTTACTTATTTTAACAACCTGTTCTTCATTAATTAACGCTAATGATTTATATTTTTCCTTTAATTCAGATAATTCGGCTTTTAAAACATTGAATTTTTCATCAAATAATTTGGACTCAGATTGCAAAGACTTAGCCCAATTCAAATTTCCAGCATTTTCAATATATAATTTGGTATATTTTTCTTTTTGCGTTTTTAATTGATCTTCAAAGTTATTTGAACGCAATTTTTCTGATTCTAATTCTTGCTGGAAAGTTTGAATTTTAAGCATCATCTTTTTCATCTGTTTAATGCATGATTGATGTAATACCTCATCATTCATCTGTTCTTTTTCTTCTCCTGACAAATCATTATCTGTTTTATCCATCAAGCACACATGTGCAGCATCTTCAGCTTCTTCTTCTTCGTCAGTCAGATTCAATCAGTGTTCATCCTCAGCCATAAGAGCTTTGCCGGCATCTCTTTGTTTGGACAGAAGAAATTTATTCTTGTAGTAGTCGGTATCATGATTTACCGACTTCCTACAATTTATAGCAAAGTGGCCTAGCTTACCACAGTTATAACACTTTGTGTTCTCATCAGCTGCACCTTTGATAAAATTCTTCTTTTCTTCTGGCTTTTTCTCATATTTCTTCTCGAACCTCTTTTCTTCATATTTCTTCTTCTTGCCAAACTTGTCTTTGTATTCATATTTTGAGCCTGACGAGAATCTCTGATTGTTCGAGTGTGGCCTTTTTGATAACTTCTTCTAGAATGCTTTAGTCAGCATTGCCATTGTCTGTTTGATCTCTGACATTTCAGAATCTGAATCTGAGCTGTTACTGACTTCTGTTTCAGACTCACTTGACTGACTAACTTCTTTTACTTGCTTTCCAGATCTGCTTTTTAATTTCTTTTCCTTTCTCTCAGATACAAGAGCCAAAGGATCAGCAACTTCTTTTTCTTTCTTTTTAGCATATCGGATTTCTAAAACATCTTGCTTATTTTGTTTTAGAGTTTCATAGATTTCATGAAAATCTATATCAGATAACTGTTTATTGAATCTGATATGATTGGCAAAGGGTTTCCACACTGACTGGAGATTGTTAAGAAACTTAACATTAATCTCTATTGTAGTTTTAGAAATTCCATTCTTTGTCAGTTCATTTAGCAGTCTGGCAASYCTRTKGTAAAYATCATCAAGACTTTCACCTTCTTTAGCCTTGAATTCTTCATAGGTTGAAATACAGTTAGTGATTTTCAGCTGAGTTCCCACTTTCGAACCCATCTTCATCTTTTCGATTTGAATCCACATGCTGTGACCTGATGATTTATGACTGTCAGTACTGGTGTAAATATCATTAGTCAGTGCCTGCATCATATAAGACTTGCAGAGCACATCGGCATGGGCTCTTTTTTTTTCTTCAGGTGAATATTGATGCTTCAGTTTAGGAACTCTCTGTGCAGGTATGCCTTCTACTAAATCAGCATCTACCTCTAGGAAGAATTCAGCAGGACCTTCCATTAAAGATTTCATTATTAGATCTCCTTCTTTCATTCTCTCAACGAAATTTATAAATCTGTCTCTCCACTGATTATAATCACCACGAAATAGAACAGGTGGCTTGGTATCAGTACCAATAGCCATTTCTTCTTGTGAACTCATCATATCAATTTGTATGAAATTGGATCAACTGCAGTTCAAAGTTTGAATTAAAAGATCAGTTTACAAAAATATATCTGATAATATGTAAACAAAACTTCGCACACATTCAACACTTAGAGCAATTTATGCACAAACACTTATCCGGATTAGTAATCCGGTCAAGCTTATCCGGATTGAAAGTTCGGTCAACAAGAATATT
>NW_020204259.1:11944-14536 GCF_001531365.2 Cynara cardunculus var. scolymus
AAAATTGTTCGAAATACAAAAATGAATCTGGCGATGTAAATCTTTACAAATAATAAAATAACCGATTTAGGCTCAAAAACCCAATCTGGATGAAGAACACTCAAGAACAGTGATGAACATCTTTGACCCAGATCGATGAATCTTCAAAAATTCGTGAAAAATTGTGCAAGATTTGTTCAATCCTCTAATCAAAACTGCTGCAGTCTGCTCTGATACCAATTGTGAAGTCCAAAAATCATACAAACATCTATGATCTTCAAGAATTATGATGAATAGAATAGTAGAAAGAATATCTTCAAAGAATGATCTGATTGAGAGAGAGAAAAATTACAACTGAAATTCTTGATTACAATTTGCTAATCACTTGGTAATGACAATTACAAGGAAAACTACACTATTACAAAGTAAAACTATTCTAAGGAGAAACTTGAATACAACTTTAACGCTCTAACTCAAACCCAATTGTTGATCCTCCCTCTTAGTGATTTGATGATAATCCCTTTTCACTTGTACGTTGTATTTATGTTTCTGTCTTTTCAGTTCCAGCGATCTTCACTGAGTATGTTCAGTGATCGCTGAAAAACTTGCATTGTAAATCTATCAGAGACAGCAATACTTCAAGAAGACAACACTCACACCAAAGATCATTCAGCAAACGTCGAAGACTGAAACGGAAGATTAGAGACTGACGAGTACGTGATCTGAAGCGGTATTCATTGATTACAAGTCTGTCTACATATGTGTGAAGCCTGCTCAAGCTTCAGCGAATGATGATCAGACCTTCAAGTCATTCCAGCATTCAGCGATCAAAGGAAGCTTGCTTAGCACGATTGTTGTTGTCTTTTCCTTATGCACACAAAGGACAAAACCCATACCCTTATGAAAGTTGGTACAGTACGGAGCCGACTAGTCGACTCTATTGTCCACCTTAGGTAAAGATGTATGCTCATGAATAGTGCTTTTTGTACTATTCACTGTAGCAAAGGACAAGCCTTCCTTTTAAGGCTTGACACACACTCTAGCCCTACCATATTACATTAATTGTTCATTTAATGCACTGGGTATAAATAGAAGTGTTTCTTCTCCAAGCAGAGTGCGCGCAACTCACTCTCTAGCCCTAATTCTTACTTCAAGCATTTTCTAGCTTAAGTAAAGAATCTTCTCTTCAACAWTTCTTTTCTTGTATTTGCTAAGACTTAGTGTGTATCTAAAGATTGTTTAGATAGGTTTTTATCACCTTATCTTTTCGCAAACAATCTTGTAAAATATGTATTGATCTTCTTTATCAATATATATTTTGAATTTAAAAATATCGTGTTTGTATTCATCCCCCCTTCTACAAACTGTTTTACTCTTCTTGTAGACCCTCAAGGGACCAACAGATTCTCCTATGATCAGGAAGAATGTGTTAAAAAGACAGGTCCATGCTCAAGTTTGGTACCTTCGTCTCTTCTATTCCCAACACTTCTTCCTCTCAGTCCTCCTCTTTTACTGAAAGTCATATTGAAAGAACTCCTTCGAGTTCTGGGTGCAAAGACAAAGGTAAATCTGTTGTCACAACATCCCTTCGGAAGAAGTCTAACAAGTCTAATAGATCTAGGTCTATTCCTTCAGCTTGTAAGGCTTCTTCCTATTCATGGACTAGGAAATCTAAATCCCTACAAAAATCCAAGTTACAGCTCAAGGTGAATTTTTCACCTAAGGAATCCTATTCCTCAAAGGTTCCTCCTAGAACCAATGAGAAGGGAATTCTAGGAGCTGGTCCCGCTTTTAGTCTGATACTTCCTGGCCGTAAAGCGTCTCCTAGCTTTAGGAAGTGTAAACACTGCGGTGAGAAAACACATATTGCCAGCAAGTGTCCTTCTGCCACCAAAGCTGGTTCGCCAGCTAAGGGTAAGAAAGTAGTGTTAAACCCCACAACTCATGATGTAAAAAGTAATGAAAAACAACAAGTGATGAAGAACCAGAAGAACAGTGAATACATCAAGGCAGAAACGACTAAGTCTGGAATTCAACCAGAGGATCGATGGATAGTTCAACCAGAGGACCGATAGACAGTCCAAGGATGCGATGAAAAGAGCATTCTCATCGATCCTCTGGTCATAAACACTTAGAAGATTTTCCAGCACTTCATCCAAGCATGCAATGAAGAATTGAAGATAAGGATGAAATCATCATACCATGAATGACAGCTRGAGATGACAAATCAACAGCTGGAATTCGAGTTTATCTTAATATTAATGTTTATCCATATGAAAGATAAACTTTATCTGTTAGATAAAAGATTTGCTAGAAAGTAGCATTAGATAGTTATCTTCTTAATAGCCGATTAGTATAAATAGGTGATCATATCTATTGTAAAAAAAGGCTTTTGCGCATTGTTTTACGTTTCTGAGTTTATAAATTAAAACCTTCGAAACTCAAGATTGTTCATAAATATTCTTATTTTTATTCTTGAGTCTTCATAACTTTCTTCATAAAATCACTATAATTTGGTTATTCATAACTAGATTATTAGTGTTATTGAGAGATCTGGGATCGACAATTGGTATTAGAGCCTCTTGATTGATTTCCCAATCAAAACGATCATTC
>NW_020204260.1:0-6352 GCF_001531365.2 Cynara cardunculus var. scolymus
AAGAAGATGAACACAGGAGAATAGCTTCAAAGGTTTTTAATTCATTCAATTGAAAATTAGACGATTACAATATGGAAGCACATTGAATACAAAGGCCTAAGCTGCTATTTATACTAGACCCTAACGACCTTACTAACATGATCTAGAAAGTGAAATCATCTAAGCCGTCCAAATAAAGTCTATTAAAATCTAGTCACGTAAGAAGCACATGCAGCTAACAACCTTTGAAAAATAGTAGAACAGGATCTTCACAGAAGACGAATCCGCAGACCCTCTATGAACCATCTCAGAGGCTCTGCTGTAATAGAATTGTAGGTTCTTATTGCCAGAGGACCATTTTCCAGAACCTCTGTGAGAGACATCAGAGGTTCTGTCATTCTTGACTTGCACGATGAAACAACTTCTGTTGCTGGTCCTCGGTTGTCTTCTGTGGAAGATACCCTTCTGTCAACATTTGCAGAATACTTTTCATACTTTTACATTAAGTGAATATTAGAGCTAACAACTTGAGCGATTTGTATACATCCCAATTCTGTCTAACTCAAAATCGCACAATACCAAGAGCGATTAAAAGTTAAATCAGTCAATACCTTACCCAATTATAGTCTAATCTGATATCTTTCAAAAACTCAATTCAATATACAATCTAAAGTATTTTAAAAGCATTAACTACTCACCTTGAATTTCTTTTTAAAACAAAACACTTGAAAATCAACTTGTAATCCGATCAAGAGAAATTCGGTCAACCCACTCCTTATAAATCGCCCACTTTTCTCAAGATAACTACAAAAGAAATATGGAGGTTTCAACCTCCTTTTTATATCTTCCTTATAAAAGAAAGGTGGCTAAACCGCCCCTTTATACATACCCACATGCATGCATACTACTTAATGCATATACACAAAAAATTTATGCATACACACTTATGCATACATATTCATATATCATGCATATATATAACATATGCATTTCATATCATGTATACACATTAATGCACAGAAACTCTCATATTAACAATATCAAATATACCAAATTTATCATGCCGTCACATAAGCACGTAATGAATAATCACGTATTAATTACCTCAAGTGATAACCAGGACCCGGTTATCACATTATCCACCCCTCAAAAGGATTCTGTCTCGGAATTCCTTTAATCAAAGAGCCACGGATACTCTGATTTCATCTTTGATTCCAATTCCCAAGTTGCTTCTGATCCTTTGTGAAACTTCCACTATACTTTAACCAAACTAATCTCTTTGTTTCTTAAAACTCTGATTTTTCGTTCAATCACGGCTTCTGGTGTTTCCACAAAGTTCAACTTACTGTCCACTTTGATTTATGTTAGCGGTATAGCGAGACTCGGATCAGCTAAACATTTCGTATGTTCGATACATGAAAAGTGTTATGGATCAGACTTAGTTCTTCTGGTAGCTCTAACTGATATGCTACTGGCCTAATTCGCTTACATATTCTGAATGGCCCAACATACCTCGGACTAACTTTACCCATCTTTCCAAATCTAATAACATCTTTGCACGGCGAAACTTTCAACATCACAAAATCACCTATACAAAACTCAATCGTCTTTCGATGATTATTAGAATAACTTTTCTGGCGATCTTGTGCTGTTCTGATTCTTTTGCCGATCTGTTTAATCTTTTCAGAAGTCTCTTGAACAATTTCAGGACCCCTCAACTGTTTTTCACCTACCTCGTTCCAAAACAACGACGTTCGATATTTACGTTCATACGATGCCGCTTGGATGCTGGAATGGTAATTGTTATTGTATGCAAATTCTATTAGTGGCAAATGATCTTCCCATGAACCCCCGAAGTCAATGATATAACTTTTTAACGTATCCTCGAGAGTCTGGATAGTCCTTTCACTCTGCCCGTCAGTTTGCAGATGATAAGCTGTGCTTAATCAGATTTCAGATCCTAAAACTTTCTACACACTTTCCTAGAACTTTGAAGTGAAACACTATCTCTATCAGAGATAATAGATAGTGGAACACCGTGACTGATTGCAATCTCTTTGATATAAATCTGGGCCAGCTTTTCTAAAGAATAATTCTCTCTTATAGGTAGAAAATGCGCAGATTTAGATAGGCGATCAACGATTACCCAGATCGCATCATACCCTTGGAGTTCTAGGTAACTTCATGAAGAAATCTATTGTAATGTGATCCCATTTCTATATAGGAATCTCTAGAGATTGAAGACTTTCATGCGGCTTCTGATGCTCAATTTTAACCTGTAGACATGTTATACATTGTTCCACATATCTGGCTATATGTCCCTTTTCAATCCAGACCACCAATAAAAAGGTTTTAAATCCATGTACATCTTATTGGTACTGGGATGAATAGAGTATCAAGACTTATGGCTTTCATTTAATATAGTACTTCTGATATCCCCAAAACACGGTACCCAAATTCGCCCTTGAAAGCACATAATTCCTTCATCATTCGATTCCAGAGTTGAAATTATCTTACCCAACCTTTCTGTTTTGACTAAATATTCTTTCATGACTTCTTTCTAACATCTCAGAATCTCTTTACGAATATTAGGAATTAAATTTATTCTCATTGCTACAGTGTTAACAGTCCCACTCTTTTCTTTTCTACTCAGAGCATCAGCTATCACATTGGCTTTTCCCGAGTGGTAGAGGATTTCACAATCGTAATCATTTACAAGTTCAATCCACCGACGCTGCCACATATTCAGTTATTTTTGGCTGAACAAATGTTGCAGACTTTTGTGATCAGTATAAATCTGTCATTTTGTCCCCAAAAGATAATGCCTCCAAATTTTCAAAGCAAACACCACCGCAACTAATTCCATATCATGAGTTGGATATTGCTTCTCATGATCTTTCAATTGCCTTGACGCATAAGAAATCACCTTCCCTCTCTGCATTAAAACACATCCCAATCCCAGCTTCGAAGCATCACTGTATACTACAAAATCTTTGGATCCATCAGGTAGTGTTAACACCGGTGCACTGCAGAGATGATCTTTTAATAGGTGGAAAGCCCTTTGTTGTTCTTCCTCCCACTGAAATTTTACTTTCTTCCGAGTCAATTTGGTCAACGGCATGGCTATCTTAGAAAAGTCTTGAATAAACTTACGATAGTAACCTGCCAGTCCCAAAAAGCCTCGGACTTCAGAAGGAGTCTTTAGAGCTTCCCACTTTTCAACTGCTTTGATTTTAGCTGGATCTACCTTTACCCCTTCCTCTGATATGGCATGACCCAGAAACTAAACTTCCCTTAACCAAAACTCACATTTGGACAACTTTGCGTACAACTTTTCTCTTTTCAGCAATTCCAATATCATACAAAGATGTTCTGCGTGTTCCTCCTTGGTCTTAGAGTATATAAGAATATCATCGATAAATACAATAACGAATTTATCAATATATTTCTTACATACCCTATTCATCAAATCCATAAAGGTTGCGGGCGCATTAGTTATGCTGAATGGCATAACTAAGAATTCGTGATGCCCGTACATAGTTCGGAAAGCTGTGGTAGCAATGTCTTCCTCCCTGACCTTTAACTGGTGA
Source organism: Cynara cardunculus var. scolymus (assembly GCF_001531365.2). Lineage (NCBI taxonomy): Eukaryota > Viridiplantae > Streptophyta > Magnoliopsida > Asterales > Asteraceae > Cynara > Cynara cardunculus. Next base: position 3,570 of record NW_020204260.1, read on the forward strand.
TACCCCGACCTTAAGTCAATCATGGAGAAATAACTTGCTCCCACCAGTTGATCGAACAAATCATCAATCCTTGGCAAAGGATACTTGTTCTTGATTGTTAACTTGTTTAATTCACGATAGTCTATACACATTCGCATAGATCCATCCTTATTTTTAACAAACAAGACCAGAGCACCCCAAGGTGAAGTGTTGGGTCTAATAAATCCTTTATTAGTTAAATCCTTCAACTGAGCAACGAATTCTTTTATTTCTGACGACGCCAACCGATACAGTGTCTTGGCTACTGGTTCTGCCCCCGGTATGAGATCGATTCTGAATTCAATAACTCTGTCTAGCGGTAAGCCAGACAAATCTTCTAGAAAGACTTCTGAATATTCATTAACTATCAGAATCAATTCCTCTTTTCCTTTCTCTTTCTTCACATCAATTACATATGCCAAACATCCTTGACACTTCTTCCGGATACACTTTCGGGCTTTTATCACAGTTAAAAGACTAGTATGGTGACTCTGACGATTACCATATATAACAATTGTTCCTCTTTCAGTAAAAATGATTCTGATCATTTTCTAATTACAAACAATACTAGCCTGATATTCTGCCAACCAATCCATACCGACCACTACATCAAATTCCTTAATCGGCATAAGGAATAACTGAATCGGTAGTTCATAGCCCTCAATAACAATAATACAGTTATTGAATACACTAGTAACAGATTCTTGACTATTAGCAGTATCAATTACTAATTCATCATCAAGTAACACAGGATTCTAACATGCAATTTGATCAAATGATGGTGATACAAAACAAAAAGTTTGCACCAGAGTCAAATAACACCTTAGCACATATAGAATTCAGAAGGAAGGTACCCGTTACTACATCTGGCGATGCCTCTGCCTCATTCTTAGTCATCTAGAAGGATCATCCTTGTGCCCCTCATTGCCCTCCTCTTGACACAGTAGGTCTTCCCCGAGTACCCGACACATTACTCCTTATTGTCAATTGTGGAGTTCTCAACAACGGACAGTTTGGTCGTATATGATCCAGGGAATTACAATTGAAACACCTTCGGTTATCTGAGAAACTTCTAGAAAAATGGCCCGCCTCACCACACTTATAACACTTTCTTGGGTCCATCTTACATTCACCCTGATGAACCTGTCGACATTGTGTAAAGACTTTTTCACCAATCTTCTGTTCGGATCTGTTATCGTATTTTACTGCTTTTGGCCGTCGAAAATTAGATGAAGGCCCTTCCCATCTTCTTTTCTCCAAAAAATTTCCCTCTGATTGCCGATTCTTATTTCATTATGTTACTTCGGCCGCATCCACGGTTAGTGAGAAGGTATTGGGGTTCATAGCAATTACAAATTCTCTTATTGAGGGTTTCAACCCCCAGATATACCTTTCCACCTTCCTGGATTCTGATGAAATATAATGTTCGACAAATCGAGAGTATTCAGTGAATTTCTCAGTGTACTCTCGAATTGTTCCGTTTCCCTGTTCCAGTTTCAGAAAGTCTTCTTCCATTTGTCATACAGCTGTCTTAGGGAAAAGCTGATCTTTGAATCGATCCACAAATTCTGTCCAGGATAATGTCTGTAAGACATCTGTTCTGGCCAATGATTCAATTTCCCACCAAAACAGAGCATCTGACTTTAACACTGATACAACAAATCGGACTTTATTTGTTTCCGGACATCTGATGGTGTTAAACACAGATTCAATCTCCTTGATCTATCACATAGCTTTTACTGGATCTCTCTCCCCAGAAAAGGTTGGTGGTTTGCATGCCAAGAACATCTTGATGTCTCCTTCTTTGTTGTGATCCACTCTTTCCATTTCCACCCTAGCCGGTATTCCCATAATGGAGGTTAAAGTTTCCCACAACTTCCTCATTTCCTCTGTCAATATATCTCGGGTTACATACACTGGGTGTGGCACTAATCTTTCCTGAACATTCCCAGAATGAAATTCTTCAAGTTCAGAGTGTACTTCAGTCCGACCCTTCCTTGTGACTGATTTTTTCTTCTGCCTCTCCCCCTTGGTCTCTTCCGACCTCTATTTCCATAAGTACTTGTCGGAAGATTAACATGTGATTCTTCCCTTTCCTCAGACTCTGGACGAGCCGTTCTTTCAGATCTACGAGTTCGGCTAGACATCTTCAGATTTTAGTGTTAATAATCACATATTCACATTCCCAAATATAATGAAGTATTCATGATAAGATATGTACCTGTAAATTCATAATTACACTGGCCAGATGTAATTAAAATTTACCTTACACACTGCTCGTTCAACTCATCATATTTATTTCCAATGGTACTGACTATGTCCGGGACCCTTAACATGCAATAAAACAATTTAAGTCTAGATATCATGCTGTTGAATACCTAAATCTCTTAAACTCAGGCTCTGATATCACTTTCTGTAACACCCCATTCCACAGATTGCATGTAGCATATACTTCATACACAAGAAATAAATGTTTACATACCACATAGGTCCCTTGGTACAAGAATCTACCATTACAGAGTATATGGTCCAAAAATTTAAAATACAAATTCTTGTACTAATCAAGTTTCATCTACCAAAACTATATATATCATCAGCAAATCTTCATGCAGATATACATATAGAGAATTATCATATTTTCCCTTTTCCCTTACCGTATGCACCTCCTGCAATACTGTTGATTCCAGATCTCTCAATAACACTAATAATCTAGTTATGAGTAACCAAATTATAGTGATTTAATGAAGAAAGTTATGAAGTCTCAA